>NC_056733.1:664723869-664870757 GCF_019279795.1 Protopterus annectens | reverse complement strand
CACACACACACACACATATATATATATATATATATATATATATATATATATATATATACACACACACACACACACACACACGCACACTACTCCCTTCCTTGTTTCCCTATATGACTGAGGGCTGAGCATGTAATGGGAAAGTGCAGCTTATCATCCTTCAGTTCAGCCTTGTCCCCACCATAACCCCCCCCATTTAGCCCACACGCCCTAGCAAGATGCCCCTAACTTCCACCAGGGATCGTCACAGGACACACAGAACCACCAAATCACTAGTGATTTTAACACCCATCCCAACCTGCTGCTCCGTCAGATGCCAAAGCCACTAATCGAACCCGGGTCACCTGGGCCACAGTTGGGGCTTTATTCCTCTACGCCAACAGAGTGGCTTACATCTTTTGTGCTGGAAGATTAGAAGATTTTGGGTTCTATTCTCGCACCAAGTGCTCTGGCTTAATTAATTTTCCATTACTGGCAATACAGTCAAGAGAAAGGGTGAGGGATGTTGCACTTCCGAGTGTACTATCCTTTAAATGTGAAGTTAAACTGAAGTACCATCTGCCCCAGTTGGTGGCTGTTCAAGTGTATGTAAAAGACCCCACAGCACTTAACAAAAAGAACAGGGGTTACTTTATTTGCACAACTTATATACACGTCAACATTCTCCATATAATATGGTTTTGCACTGCATTTGATTTACCTCCCAGCCCTTCTGCCACAACCATCTTTTTATTTCATCCATCGCCTCCTCATTACTCCTTATTTCATTATACAGTAATTCTTCACATCTTTTCCATATATTCTACTTGACTACAAGAAGAACCCATATATAAGAGATAGAAAACCAAGAAAACCAAACACTAGCCAAAGAAAAAAAGATAAAATTGTCATTAATCACTGAAATAGCTACACCTAAAGGTTAGTGCCCTACCTACTGAGAGACGGTCATAAAGTACCAGGATTAACAAGAAATTACAGCAACATGGGATAAAGACACAAACACAACTTCAACAGTCACAGCAGCAGGGTTAACAAAAAAAGTAATTTAAGTATACTTAAATATGCCACTACTACATGTAATTCACTACAAACTGCAGGAGGGGGCACTTCAGGGTATACTGCAAGTGCAGCAAAAAGCAGTCATGGCTGTACCCTGACTCAGGAATGGGGTCCATGCTTGTCATTGTATTAGAAACTCAAGCATTTGGACAAATTAAAAACTGGCAAAACAAAAGATTAATTTCCTTATACCACACTGTCTTCTCTTCCTTCACCTCATTTGCCTTAATTGTCCACATTCTCACTTCCTTTTCATTCTCCCTCCTCCTGTCCATACCTCTTCATATTTCTTAGATTGCAACATAGCAACTTCTATTGTTTGTCTTTTATTTATAACCTTTACACCACAAAACTTAAGAAGTAATGCCCAAAAACTACAAATTCATCTTTGGACTGGGTTTAACCTTAATCCCCTCTAAAGAAACTTTCTAATAATTCTTTTACGTAAAACAAACATATACACTACACCTAAATAAGCTAATTTTTCTATTATGTAAGGATTTAACATGCATCTTCTCTACAGACAATTAAAAGTCTTTCCACCAATTTGTTCATTTTTTTAAATCTTCCCCTAAGATTAAGATCGTCTAGGCAATAATGCCTTTACTTTTCACTTACTGTAATCATATAACCTGTTTTCTGCTACTTCAAAATCTTCACTTTCCAACTAATACATTTTCACAACCTTCCTTCAGATTCACACATTTTATCTTTTCTTTTTCCTTTCTTTCAGCATAAATATATATTTTTAGATTTTCCATGTACTATCCAACAATAGCTTACATTTCTGTAAAGTTCCTTCATTGTTAAATGATTGCTCCATAATCTCCTTCATTAAGCATTCCTTACCTACTACTTTCACTGTTACTGTTATTCTCCTTTCCTTCGACACTTCATCTCCTTCTGTTACTGCTCATACTGTAATATGAAAAATCTGCCCCTTTAAATCTCCCCATAACACAATCATATCATTTGAGAATAATCCAACTTGGTCCTTAAATTCCATTTATATGGTAAACTTCTTTCCATTCCCAACTTTAACCTACCATTCTTTACGTCTTTAAATTGCTTTAATATCTTGTACAATTTGACCTTTCACTTTTCTGGGATTGTAGGTAAACTCTCATATCAGTATCACTGGTAAATTAACAATGACATGTATTTATTCAAATACCATTTTCCTGTCTTTGCTGTCACTTACATTCAGAAATTACAATCAACTCCAACTGATTTCATGTTTTATTTTTATATCCCATACCAACATTCTTCCTATATTCCTTTTACATCCAATATTTTTATCTCATTTTCACCAATTTTGCAACAGCTGGGCAAGCATCTTTCCCTACGATCCACGCTACTTTCTTCACCCACATCACTTAAATTCTTTGTTTTACTAATTGCCACAATTCTTGTATCTAACAAAATAAATCTGCAAGTTTATACAAATTCACAAACACAGACAAAGGCATTATTTAGCTATGTCCACAACCTCAAAGGCAATACACAATTGTGTGCAGAGCTTATTGTAAATGGACCCACCTATACTGAGCCAGAAGATATAGAAAAACTACTGGCCAATAAATTCCGTTCAAACTTTACCCCTCTCTCCCCATCAACCTTCCACCAGAAAATACCATCAAATATAACTCCTCCTGATATCACTAGGGAACAGGTCCTTAATGCTTTCTCTAAGGCCAAGAACAATGCATCAATGGGCCCAGACAATATCCCACGATGCATTCTAAATAGCATGAAAAATGACTTATCAGGTTCCCTGGAATTGCTATTTAATTGTAGCCTCCAAATAGGCTTTGTGCCTCATGAATGGAGAACAGCAATAGTATCATTCTGCATAAAAGTGGGCCATCTACAGATCCTGGAAACTACAGACCCACAAGTCTCACTAGTCTCATAAGCAAATAATGGAAAAAAATTATTATGGAAATGATCAGTAATGATATAGTAAACCTCCAGACACTGGACCCGATTTCATTTGGTTTCATCAGGGACAGGTCATGCTTACTCAATCTGGCGGACTTCTTTTGAGAAGTTCACCCGAGCAATGGAAGTGGGCAAAAGGGTTCACATTGCCTACCTTGACCTGGCCAGGGAATTCGACAATACTCCTTTTGGGCATTGTTCCTATCATTGCATACAATGTCCCCTTTGGTATGTACTTAACCAGGTATGTCCAACAACTGGAATGTCCAAGAGGTTCCTCATTAGAAGTACACAGGGTGTAAGTAACATGTCCTATGCAGACCACCTCAAGGCTCTATCCCTGTGTATTCAGTCTCCTACAGACTGTTGAGGGGAGATCTATGCCTAGCATACAGAGTATTGTCAGACCCCTCTCTGATGGACCTCCAGCATATCCACAAAACAAACAGCACCAGAATTACCTGTTCTAAAGAATTAAACCTTGCCTGTGATATAAACAGGACCTGCTGGACAGACAGATACGTATCCCAGAAACTAACCCGTCTCTGGAACAGGCTCCCCATCCATGTGAAGCACAGTTCTTCCCTAACTCAATTCAAATGCAACTTGGACAACTGGATGGGGAACAGGAAATTCATCCCTGCTTTGGCACTTATGTCTCTAATGGACTTATGTCTCTAATGGACACGGGCAGCCTGTAAATGGTTAATCTCCCAATATCCCAGCTTACACTTATCAAGGGTACCAGAACTCATCAGAGATTTGGTGTGCATGGCTAGGCTTAAAAAGGCCCTTGTGGTCATTACCCTAGTAAATATCTATGAATTCAAGAGCAGCACTTTTCAAGCATCATTTTCATACTGTTAAAATGTAACGCACACTACTTTAATGTTAACTTTAACTTAGTTTTTGCATCTTTTCCATGCACTCCAATTTTCCTTTTTTCTTCTTATTTTGCCCCTACAGTTTGCTACCTCTATCCTAGAACCAAAACTCTGCCCCTCACCGGTTTCCATAAAAGAAGACTTATTTTTTCACCAGTACTCTTTTCCCTTATATGTTTTACCTTTGTGACCTTTTTTTTCATACTTGTTTCCCCCTACTTCACTCTCACCTACTTACCACTTCTATCATCTCCATTACTTCTGACCATTGATCCCCACTTACTTCCTTTTTATGTGCTACTAATAAACAGTTAATACAGAAATGAGTATTATTTCCACACTTCCTACATAGTGTACCCACATTTACCATATTACCCACATCTTCTTTTAGTACATTCTTGCACTAAGTCACTAAATATGGTTAGTCCTCATTTAAAACATGCTTTAGGATAAGCCCATAGTTTACAGCTCATCTGTCCATTAACCATAAGTCTATTTCACATACATTTTTGCATCAACCCACAAGAGTAATGCACACCTCTTCATGCTCCCATCCACATTTTTTCTGTCACTCGTTCATGCACTCTCTAACAAACATTTGAAAAAATCAATTTCTGTTGGCTTAAACTTTTCTTTTTAACTGTTCATGTAAGTTCTGAAGTACACAATCTTTCCAAGAATTAACACAACTTGTTTTGTAACACTCTATGATAAAGTTTTTGGCCAAGAAAAAGATTCAAATGCTACCTAACAGAAAGATCCATTCCCCAGATATACTATGGCTCTAATACGAGCTATACCTGGTCACAATGGCAAAATAAAGTCAGAAGTTTTTTTTTTTCTTTTTTGATTTAATTCTCACTACAGGTATCCTAAAAGCTAGCATTCAAACCACCTCTTCATAATGAAGCTCTTCTATACTTACTTCTGTATTCTGTTTATTTACTGCTACTGCATATGAAGGTTTCCACAAACTATGTAGTCCTTCTGTCCCTTTCCCCTTGCTGAACTGATTCTTCTGTGTTGCTTGAAGCCCTTCTGTGATGCAAGCAACCAGGTACTCCACTGGCCAAACATGGGCCTTCCATACTATTTTCAAGCCTCTTTCATCAGTCTTCCAGCTTCCCATTTCTTTACCTGGGATTTGTCTGGTCTTTCCTGAAGTATTTCTCTGCAACCTCACCCCGTACATAGTAACCACCCAGTGGGCTCCTCTTCATTCAGCATAGTTAATCCTCAAGTACAGTTGTGTAGATTTACCATAAATGTAGATGTTAAGAGTGTACTCATTGTTGCAGTCATCACCTGTGGGTTATCCCTGCTGTGGTAGCCCTCGGCCGGCCCAAATACCAGTCAATTTGTGTTGCGTCGGCTGCAGTCGCCTGTAGTCTTGACGTCAGGTAGTCAGTGCTATAAAGTAAGGCAGCCGACGTCATTACATCAGTTTTTCTTGCCCTAACCAGTCAGAAGCACAAGAAAATAAGGAAAAGTGGTCCTGGTGGCCAAATGCCACCATGGGAATCTTATGTCCCCTAGGGGAAGATGCTATATGGGGGATGGAGGGAAGGAAATCAGGACTGCAGCAGTGAATACACTCGAACATCTACTTTATGTTAAGTGTACACAACTGTACTATGCTCTTTGTGTTTCACTGTTGCAGTCATCACTTGTGGGAAGATTCCCAAAGCTGAGGACAGGGGTGGAAGGAAGGTTAGAGTCCTAAGCATAGGGCCAGTAGGGCCCTGCAAATCTGCAGAAGCAAACCCTGCCCTAGACTTAGAAAAAAAGAGGTAGGTGGTAATGCTTTGTAAAGGTATGGACAGAGGTCCAGGTGTCAACTTCCAAGATGTCTCTGGTGGAGACTCCTCTGAGGAAGGCTGTGAAAGTAGAGGCTGTCCTAGTGAAATGGATATGGATATACTTGGGGAGGGGGGTTCCCGTGTAGTCTGTAGCAAAAATGGATACAGTGTGATATCCATTTGGAAATGGTTTGTTTGGAAATGGGCTTCCCCTCTGCCCCAGGGTCAAAGCTGACAAGTAGTTGGTCTGCTTTTCTGAAAGGTTTAGTACAGTCCAGATAGAATCCGAGCTGTCTGTGCATGTCTAGTGAGTGTAGAATTCTTTCCCCCTTGTTTTGAGGGTTGGGAAAGAAGGTGGGAAGGTGGATGGCCTGGTTGAAGGTCACATCAGATACCACCTTGGGCATAAAGGAGGGGTTAATCCTCAGGGAGACCCTGTTTGCATGGAAAATGATGAAGGGCTCAACAGCCATGAGAGCCTGATGCTCTGCTACCCTTCTGGCTGAGGTGATAGCTAGTAAGAAGGCAGTCTTCCAGGAGAGGTATTTCAATTCTGTAGAGGCAGCAGGTTTCAAAGGGGGATAAGATTAGTTTTTCTAGTACATAATTTAGGTCCCAGGGAGTCATGGGAGGTCTTCTGGGAGGTCTGATATTAGAAGCCCCCTCTGAGGAATTGCTTAATCAAAGGATGAGAGAAGAGGGGTGGTTCTGAATCGTAATGGGCAGAAATGGCTGAGGCATGGATTTTAATAGTGGAGAAAGACAGGCCACTATTGAGCAACTCTGCTATGTAATCCAAGACAGGAGGGATGGAAGGATGGGAGGTACTGGCTCCAGGAGCAGAATCTTTTCCATTTCCTGCATACGAATTTCTGGTGCTGGGCCTTCTGGCCTCTGTGATGATGTTTAGGACCTGTCTGCTTAACAGGGACTCCTTGTTAGCTTTTTAAGGTATAAGCCATGCTGAAAGACAGAGTCTGTAAGTCTGGGTGCAGCATCTTCCCCTCCCCTCGGTCAAGAGGTCCAAGATCGGGGAAGCTGCTTGGGGGGGCTGTAAGGTCAGGCTGCTCAGTAAGAGTACCAATGCTGTCTGGGCCAATCTGGAGCAATGAGGATGGCCTTTGGTCTCTCCTCCCTTATTTTGATCAGTACCTTGGGAATAAGGGGCACAGGAGGGAACACGTACATAAAGAGGGAGTTCCAGGGGAAGGTCGAGGCATCCACCTTCTAAGCTAGGAGGTGATACTCCCTGGTACGGAACTTTTGCAGCTGGTGGCTGAGGGGCGAAGCAAAGATTTCCACTTCCAGAGTCCCCCACTCCTGAGTGATTTGCAGAAAGATTTCCCTGTGGAGCTGCCATTCGTGGGGTTCCAGTAAGTTTCTGCTTAAGTGGTCTGCCAGGGTGTTGTTGACCGCTGGTAGGTATTGAGCAATTTAGGTGTAAACTCATGGGGTGGCTGTAAGCCAGTGGCTCATGGCTAACCTGTACAGGGGGTAAGACTGCCCCCCCCCTGTTTGTTGATATACCACATTACTGTGGTGTTGTCTGTTTTTATAAGAACAACCCCTGGCCTGAGATGGGTTTGAAAGATGTCAGAGCCTTTTGTACTGCCATCATTTCTTTCTGATTGATGTGCAAGTGAAGTTGCTGGGCATCCCAAAGACCTTGGGTGCACCTGCCTGCTAGGTGAGCGCCCCAAGCAATGTCTGAGGCATCGGTGGTGATGGTCTGGCCAGTAGGGGGGAGGATGGAGGGAAGACCCTTGTTCCTGGTACAGGCGCCTCTGCCCACCAGAGAAATTCGGCCCTTATACATGGGATCAGAGGGAGAGAGTTCTCTAGGGACTGAGTGCTGGCACCAAAGGTTCTTTAGATACCACTGAAGTTTTCTCATGTGATGCCTGACCAGAGGAATGAGAAGGATGTAAGATGCCATGTATCCCAGGGCTTGCAAGAACTTCCTCGCGGTGAGGTGACTTCTGGAAGCCAGCTGGGTAAAGTAGATGGGCAGGAAGCTCTGCATTTGGGATGGTGTATCTGGCAGAGCTCCCAAGAAAATAATCTTCCTGGTGGGATTTTGCTTTGATTTCTTCTCATTGATGGTGAAATCTAGGGAAGTTAGGAGTGATTTGACAAAGAGAAGGTCTTGGAGCAGCCTTGCTTTGCACTCTGCCTGAATGGGGCAGTTATCCAGGTAAGGGTAAACCTGTATATTTCTTTGTCTGCAGAATGCTATGGCCAGGGCCAAGCATTTGGTAAATACTCTGGGTGCAATAGATAAGCCAAAGGGCAGCGCAGAGAATTGAAAGTGTTGTGAGCCTGCTCTGAAGAGCAGGAATTTCCTGCAGGATTCCCTGATGGGGATGTGAAGGTAGGCATTTTTTAGGTCTACGGTCACTAGCCAGGCATTTTTTGTTAGCATAGGAGCAGCTGCTGCAAAGTTAGCATTTTGAATCTGGGGACCACCACGAAGGTGTTCAGAATGGAGAGATCCAGGATGGGGTGCAAGTGCCCTCTTTTTTGGGAACAAGTAATAGTCTACAATAAAATCCTTTGCCTGTTTGATCTGAGGGGACAGATTCTACTGCCCCCTGGGATATGAGAGTGTACCTGTTCCAATGCCGCTGCCCACTGATTTGGAGGTAAGTCTGGGTACCCTCTTGGACTTGGGAGTTCGCTGAAAGAGAATTTGTATCCCTGAAAAATGACATTTAAGACCCATTGATCCTTTATTACAGAAAGCCAACCGTCTTTGAAGAGGGAGATCCTTCCTCCTAGTTTTTGATGAGTGAAGGGAGGGCAGAGGTGGGAAGAGAGTCACTGCGAGTGTTTGCCATAGAAGGCTGGCTTAGAACTCACTGCCTTAGAGACGGAAGTGGTCCATTGTTTGCTTCTCTTCTAGCCCTGTGATAGGGGCCTGCGGGGCTTACCTTGGCCCTGTCTGCTAGGTGCAGGGAAGGCCCAGTGTGCATGAATCGTGCCATCCCAAATAGAACCAAGATGCTCTTCTCCAAAAAAAGGAAGCCAATCTGGTGGTCCCCTGCTATAAACAAACTATACAAGAGAAGGAAGAAACTGTTGCAGAAAAGAGGAAAATCCCAGGATGCAAAAAACTCCCTCACCAGCCTCAGTAAGAAGCTGAGATCCCTCATAAAATCCTCAAAAGCTAGTTACGAAAATAAAATTGCCAAAGATTCCAAAGACAACCACAAGGCATTCTATAGTTATGTCAAGAACCTAAATGGCAATGCTCAGATCTGCGCTGAGCTACAACAGAATGGCATTAAATATACTGACCCCAAGGATATTGCCAATATCCTGGCAGATCGATTTAATGCCAACTTCACTCCCCTCTCACCCCCTAAAGGGTCCATCTCAATACCAAAAGATTGCCAAATTCCAATAATCACAGCCACACAGGTAGAAAAAGCACTCTCCAAAGCTAAGAATACAGCATCCATGGGACCAGATGACATCCCAGGTTGTGTACTACATGAACTACAAAATGAACTGGCACCTCACCTAAGTGTCATGTTTAATCACAGCCTCACCTCAGGCTTCGTGCCCACTGAGTGGCGCACAGCTACAGTTACCCCACTCCATAAGGGAAGATCCACCTTGGATCCCGGGAACTACCGTCACATCAGTCTGACAAGGTTGATCTGCAAGGGCATGGAACGCATTATCATGGAACTTATAAACAAAGACATTGGCAACCTCCAGACACTGGACCCCACCCAGTTTGGGATTGTGAAGGGCCGATCTTGTCTCCTGAATCTGATTGACTTCTTCGAATCAGTCTCCAGAGCTGTGGACGAGGGTAAGGAGGTCCACACAGCCTATCTGGACCTCGCCAAGGCCTTTGACACCATCTCCCACTCTGGAATCATAGATAAACTTACTAAGCTGGGCATAAATCCCTACGTCACTCGATGGGTTGCCAACTGGCTTATTGACAGAACTCAGACTGTAAAAGTAGCCGACTCCAAATCCAGCTCCAGACAAGTGACAAATGGAGTACCTCAGGGTTCAGTCCTGGGACCACTCTTGTTTGGCATCTACTTCTCTGGAGTAAAGGCCAACACTAAGGGACTCTGGCTAACAAGTTTGCAGATGACTGCAAACTGGGAGCCATTACTGAATCCCCAAATGATGTGGATATTCTACAAAAGGGCCTTACAGAAACAGATGCCTGGTGCCAGAGCCATGGGCTCAAGCTTAATGCCAAGAAATGTATAGTCATCCCCTTTGGAAAAAAACATGTACCCATGAACTACCACATAGGTGGCAGGACACTAAACATCGAAAGTGTGATGAGAGACTTAGGGACACAAGTGGACAGTGGTCTCACTTTCGATAACCACATAGCCACAACAGTCAGGAAATCCATTTACGTGGCACACCTCATCACCAAGGGCTTTTCATCCAGAAAAAAGGAAGTCATCGTCCCACTGTACTCATCCCTCATTAGACCCATTATAGAGTATAATGCCCCATTTGGTATGTACCTCACAAAACACCTGCAACAGCTGGAAAGGCCACAGAAATACCTCACTAAAAGAATCACAGGCCTAAAGCAGATGCCATATGCTGACTGTCTAAAAAAACTCGAGCTATACTCTGTGGCATGTTGTCTACTCAGAGGCGATCTCTGCTTAACATACAAGGCCATGTCAAACCCTAAGCTGTTGGACATGCTCCACTTAAAGAAATCCCAATCCCTCAGAGCCACACGCTCCGGGATCTAAACCTTATCATCACAATGAACAAAACATGCTGGGGGGGATAGGTTCCTAACCTAGAGATTCCCCATACTCTGGAACAGACTGCCCATACATGTCAAGTAGAGCACCTCATCGGCCCTCTTCAAAAGGAACCTTGATGATTGGATGGGAGATGGGAAATTCAACCCGGGGATCATGTCAGTTGCCCTGCTAGACAGGGGCCCAGAGAAGTAAATATTGTGGGAAAAAATTTCCAGGGAATTGTTATGGCTAGGCTTGCATAGGCCTTAGGGCCGATAGCCTAGTACCAACCTATGAACCTATAAGTTTCCAGCTGAACCTGGGAGGTAGAACCTGAAAGAAATATTTTACTGTTTGCATAGATTTTGCTTCGTCTTCCATCTTTTTAAGCACCTCTTTTGCTCCCCCCCCCAAACAAGCACTCCATATCTAGGGGTGCATCACTAAGTTTAGACTTGACATGATCAGTGAGAGGTTGTTCCTTCAGCCATGCACGTCTCCTATAACAGATCCCGTCACTGCTGCCCTGCTAGAGGCTTCTAGGTCGTCATATCCACATTGTAATGACTGTTTGGCCACTTGACAAGCAGAGTGCAGTAAATCTGCTAACTCTTTTGAACTGGCACAGTCAAGAAAGGTAGCAATTTTCTGTTTTAATAGTTCCAAAGTGTGTTGATATTTTAACATATGGAACTGACACAATTGAGTGCTCTGACAGCTAAGGTTGCAGAGGTGTATACTTTTTTACCCCATCTGTCCAGAGCTCTGAAGTTCTTGTCAGAAGGAAGAGGATTCTTGACAGAACTCGTTTTCGCTCCTTTTGGTCCATGTGTAATGGCCTCTGGGTCTGCAGCAGGATTTCTGTACAGGTATTTGTGAGAATCCGGTACTCTGTAGTACCTGTCAGGTTTACTGGGAGCAGGAGGAAGGGTGTCAGGGGCTAAGCTGGATTCATGGAAAACATCATCCACCACTTCTAAAATAGGGGGTCTGTGCTGGGGCAGGTCCAGAAAAACTCTAAGCCTTTTCTTAGACTGTAGGAAGTCCTGCGATTCCCATTGGAAATGTTCCTTGAGGGAGTGAAGGGTTTCCCCAAAGGAAAGGTACTCTGGAGGGGTGGCAGAAGGGATGGATTCCTCTGCATCCGAATCCTCATAAGCAGTTAAGGGATGCTGTTCCTCTTCAAAAACTGAATAGACAGATTCCTCAGAATCCTGTTCTGTCAATTTCTGGAGAAGGGTGCCTTTTCCTTTTAGAAGTTGTGGTCTGACTACCCCGGATAAGGGAGAGGAGATCCTCTGCCATTTTCAGCATTTGTGCTTGGGGTGGTGAAGCAGTAGCAAGATGGTGGCTAGAAGCAGATTGTGCTTGGGGTGGTGGAGCAGTAGCAAGATGGTGGCTAGAAGCAGATTTCCTAGGAGTGGCCTAGCTTCTAGGCCTGAGAGAATCCTTCGGTCTGAGAGAAACGGTATTTGGAAAAGAAGACATCAGTTTCTGTCTAGATTCAGTAGTGTGAAAGGCCTCTTCAGAAGCTGGTGCCTGCGTCGTGGCTCCGGACCCAACTGAGACAGAGACAGCTAAAGGCTTGGAAGACGAAGAAGATTTCTGCGGCACACCGGGCTCCAAAAGGGTCTCAGTAGAGGCCTGTGTAGATATCAAATCGGGCATCAGGGGCTGCAAAAGCACCTCACTGAATTCTGGAGAACTATCTGCTTAGCGGTAGCGTCATCGGAAGGCTTAACCTTGTGTGGTCTGTCTCTATCTTTATCTCTGTTTTTTCAGAATGTCCACAGATTGTTGGCTGATGGAAGACGTATCGGAATGCGAAGGAACACGAAAATAACTGTCTACAAAAAGAGCACTACGACGAATGGTTCTCGCATTAAAGGGGACACAGAACCGACAATGGGGGATGTCGTGGTCTGGGCCTAAACAAGTGACACAGTAAGAATGGAATTCTCGGTGTGGTATCTGCTTTCCACAGGCGAAACGGTTAACTTTTTCGGACATCGGTTAGTGCAAGAAAAAAGGATCCCCAACAGGGTACTTAGATTTAGATGTTTTCAGCTGAAAATCCAACTTCTGGTAACGACCAACTGGCACTCGTGCGAACTGCTTCTGCTACAGGCTCCTCGGCAAGAAAGACTGATGTAATGATGAGGGCTGCCTTGCTTTATAGCACTGACAACCTGATGTCAGACTACAGGTGATTGCAGCCGATGCAAAAAAAACATTGACTCTGGTATTCGGGCCGGCCAAGGGCTACCACAGCAGGGATAACCCACGGGTGATTACTGCAACAGTGAAACATGAAGAACATCTAATGTTTCTAATCCTCCAGAAGCCACAACATTTGATACTTCATTTTCATTCAGAACAGTAGCATTCTCCATTACAGCCTCTGAAGCGTTACTTGATTCAACGGTACTGCTTTCCTTTACCACACTGTGATTTTCGAGAATGGGTAACAGCCCTCTGATGCCATCCACTATCTCAAAAGAGAGATTTCTCCTAGTCAGTATGAATACCATCTCAGAGCTCTGCTGAAATGAGGCCACTGGCTTAGGAGGGCTAAGTTTGTCAAAAAAATGTAAAATAAATTAATAAAAACTGAAACTAGATTTCTGACTAAAAGAACCAGAATGTGAAGATGCAGTAATTAAAGCATGGCATTTCTTATGTTTAATAATGTAAAAATTCCTAGCTGTTTTGGATTTTTTTTTTGTTAAATTTATAACAAAGACAAAATCATGATTCTCTTGTAGAAAAACTGTTAAATGTAAGCCTTCTGAAGGACTAAGACTCAAAAAGAGTACATACATGCTAGCACAAAACCAAGAATGATTACATTTTTAAGATACCAGTGTGTACTTAGCACTGCCAATACAATGACAGCTAGGTGCAATCAACATGCTTAGTAAAGCATAATGGAACAAAATAGGGATTTGTTTGCAAAGTACTTCACAGCTAGGCTTCTTCAAATGGCCATGGCTGAAAACTGCAACCACATGCCCAGAGAACTGTCCAGCACTAAAAATGATCACTGCGGGAATGACATTACACTCTTAATAGCCTCGTCACATTATGAATTTCTTCACCAGTTACTGTTCTATTTAACATAAAACATTTTTTTATACCATCAGGAGGTAAATACTATGTTTTAGACTCTCATTTCATACATTTTAACTGAACAAACAAAATATAACTCACTTCTGAAGCATAATAGTTTAACTTATCATACTAGGATCACCTACTTCCACGGCCCACCCCATCAACACAACAAAGCTAAAAATGTTCAGTGATGTATGCAACCCGCACAGCACTTCATTTACCTACCAATATAATTTTTAGCTGAGCAACATCTACTTTCCTCCTACCTGAAGCCACAGTACAACAGTAGTAGTCAAAATTGAATAGTATACTTTTTTTCACCATTAAGAATGACTGTGTTACAATATAATTTATTACATGTTTCACAATTAAGAATGTCTTGGTATTGCACTTTTAGTTCAAGCAAGAAATTCATTCAACATTTTATGAAACTGGATTCAATTAGCAGCCCCATAACTGCAGTAGGAGTGAGTAGGGTAGTTGGAGCAGAGGGAATACTCATGGAAGTGTGTGGTGGAGACTAGGGAAAACACTTTTGGTGCTTGGGGAGAGGGACTGCTTGCTGGCAATATTCCTTGCAGATGTGAGGGATAACCAGTGAGGACACGCCATTGAACGTCCCCTCAAGAATTGCAGGAAGAATCACTTTTGAGTACATTACAGCTGCTGAGAAGAGCAAAGTGGTCATCTATGGAAATAGTAGTTCTGAGGGGTTTGGCATAATGGTCAAGATATTTACAACTGGCTAGGTTTAAAATGGTCCACAAGGGCAGCTAGCCTAGTACTAGTACTTGCATATGAATCCATGAACCTTACAAAAAGGTTAAAAAAAACCTCTAAACACTCCAATGACAACCTCTCCTGGTCAACCCTCACCTTAGTGATGGGAAGTCAATGGGCCCACAAGCAGAGATTTGATCGATGGTCGATACACAGTGGCAGTAAAGTTTTTACAAAAAAAAAAAATCACAAGGAGCATGACAAAAACAGGTGTCAAAATCAGGGACAGCTGATGGATATGAATCTCAAATGGCATAAAGCTTTGAAATTTGTTTTTGTTGCATTGTAATCTTACTCCATCTAACTTATTTAATATAACCCATCATCCAAAAAAATCCGTATGATAATGTGTCTTTTAAGCAGATGTAGCAGAAATTAGTACATCTTAAGCAGTTTTACGCTTGCCAAAGCAATTAAAACTTGATAAAACAAAACGTATTCACATGTGTAAACAGTGATACCAGGCTTAACATCACATCTGAGAAATTTGTAAAACTGGTGTACAACGTAACAAATCAGAACCATAATGTACCATCATGTGCTCCTAGACTACAACAAACAGCACCATTTATAAGCATTTATATCACACGTTAAACCATCACATAATTGGAAATAAAAAAATTTAATTCACTAATATAAAAACACTCAGATGATCAATGCGTTTTTCACTTACAAGCACTGGTGCATGGTACGGCGAGCTGCCTCTGAACACAAAGATATACATGCAATACACACCTTGACAAGAATGCCAACAAAAAGCTTTCCAGAAAAAAAAAAACTGCAAATTTTGTTTAAAGTGTGAACTTAAATGTGCATTTTGAAGAAGTAAATCAGTATTATCGCATAACATTTTAAAAAAGTACAGTTTATTGCACTGTGCCAGAATATGACATTTACACAGCTTTTTTTGTATGGGTGCCCCAAGTTAACGAGTTTAGATAAACTACAACCTATTTCTCCAACATTCATTTTGTCAGATTAACACCCAGTTTCCTTTTCACTGTACATTTTCATTAAGTGGTAAATTCCACAATACCCTTGATACGCAAGTTACGTCAACTGAAACCTAACATCTATGGCACTATTTTGGAGTCTAATGCTGGAAAAAGGGGATTGCAACTTCATCAAATGAGTGAAGTCAGCCTATAAATGCCTTAACTAGTGCAGGTTCCACTGCCAACCACACAAACTGTAATAAAAACTTACAAAGAAAATTCTGTAAAACACGAAAATGTTTCTTAATGTTCTGCAACGATAAACTTTGTTTAAAAGGCCGTCTCATCAATTACTACTCCCTTAAGCTACATATTAAAAACTGTTTTTGCTCAGCAACAGCTCTTCTTTTTCTAAACATCATTACTGCAAGAATAAGCACATAAAATATTCAAGCAGCTCTCATGATTTGTTTTTACAACATCCACTGTTTCAACATCCAGTAAATCAGCTTAACACTTAACAAGAAAATGTCTGTTTTCTAATAAATGTTCTGTGTTTTGGTGTTTTAAAGCAGGCTTATAGTACAAATCCATGATTCTCTCTCATAACATCAGTTAACATCTTCCAGTCAGAGATACAGACTAACCATAGAACTTTTTTCAGCCCTTGACTCTGTAAAACAGCTTTGGTATAATGTGATCAAAGAGCACTTTACAGGCACATCTGCAGCACTGCGAGACCACTGCTTTGAGATGCGTTCCAGAGCACAAATGCCCTATAAAGACAAAATATGCTGTCATTAAAAACTTTTGTTTCATTTTCATAATTTTAACTTGTTTCCTGTTCAAGAGTTTGTTTCCTTGTACCATAAAGAAAGGTTAATCAAATGCTTTTGTTGTGGATAAAAAAGCAGCATTACATAATGCAAAATGCAATGACCATCTCTCAAACAATACATCATATTACACTGTAATAACGGAAGGAATTAGTTCCAAAAGCTTTAGGTTTTGCAAAGCTGCTGCAGGTCAGGGCTCCATTACAGCAAAGCAAAATTTAATGGCTCTGGCTGTAGCACAGTTTTTGATTTTAAAATAACATATTTGAAAAGTTGCTGTTACTCTGATTTATTTGTATGTTGCTTAATCTGTTTACTTGGCTCTTAAACTGCTATTTTTTTTTACATAAACATGAGGAAATAGTAGGTTGTAGCCAACAGGAATTGTACCACAGTGGGTTAAATAAGCAGCACAGAAAAGTCAAGCAGTTCCTTGTATTTTCCATCTTTTGGGAACAAGTACCTAATGCAACTTAATGTGAGCCCCTCCCCTTGCCTTTACTTTCTACCCCTACCAGCTGGGTTTGACACAGATGCCAGATTAGGTTGCCAGAGGAGGAGTGTAACAAATACAGTTTCAGAAATAAGTTTAATTTGACAGAGAAAATTGTGTGTCTGGGAAAACATTCTATATTAAAAGTTAAATATCTGTGTACTAAAAAGTGCTCTGCAAAGACTGGTATTCAGCTAAAAAAAGCTTGTATGTTTGTTTCTATATCTGCAGCTGTAATAATTCAAATAATCATAGTTTGTGAGTTCATACCTCCAGCACACTGAAGAGATAAACTCCCATATCCAACTGTAAAGCTACTTAAAAATATTTTTGCGGATACTAACCTTGCTTCATCTCCAAAAATGTAGCAGTCTAAGCATGACAATTTTTTTAAAGGGGGGGGGGGGCTTTCATGCAGAGATGTAACTCAATTTTTTTTTAGGCAGCATTCTCTATTTTCAATAATTCTACTTTAATAACCTACACTAGCTTATGTAGGACTAGAAAACAGCAGACTTGCATAAGCCTCTCTTGAACCAAACAGCAAAAAAGTCATGCAAAAGTGAAAAATGGAAGCAAATCACACCAATCAAACAGCAGCCAACTACTACCAAGTTTATCACTTTCTGAAGAAAGACTTTTAATAAAGTGAAAGACCTACTGCATGCAGGAGGGCCAAGCTTAGCCTTCGTATCTAAATAATTAAGCTAGTAACTTTTCAGCCATTAGTTTTCAGTTTTGCAGTTACTGAAACAAAATTCAGTTAATGAACGTCTTTCTGAGTTCCTTGCCACTGCTTCCTTATCTCAATGACTTCTCTGCCATACCAGTCGTGCAACCTTGCAAAGCACACTGTTCCTGGGGAGACTGGGCTTTCTGTAATGGGTGTCTGGCAAGCAACTACGCTTGCACTACTCTCTGTTGGTGGACGTCTTCTTGGAGGCAGTGGTGGAGGAATTACAGTCAACTCACTACTAGTGTCTGAAGAAGGTCTACTGTTACAAGAACCAGTGGAACATACACTTTCGTGTCCATTTGGCAAACTATCCACTGGCAAATTGTTCCAAGAAGCACAACCATTTTCTTTTACAGGGGACCCAAAGTAAATACATTCTTCAGCAGATGAACTGTAAATGGCAGGTGGTCTTATATGATGATTTGAAGGTATTTTTTTGGAGTGTCCTATTCTTCGTTTCGGTTTGCTTCCAGTGGGGATACTCTTCTGCATTTCTTCTAATTGCTTTTCAAGCTCTTTAACAACAAGCCTCATATAGTCAAAACTAGCTCTTGACAGAGCCTTTACCCAAGATTCCATTGCTTCATAGGTGTCAGCAGCCATTTTATAAGTCCGTGACTTAGCACATTCAAACTTAATTGCAAATGCATGCTCTTCTGAAGACTCGCACAGTTCAACCGTACAACCTTCAAGGATGACCACTCCAATTGGCTCCTTACTGTCCTTTTCCTCAAAATAAAAAAGCATGTTGCCCTTTAAAACAAACCATCGTCTATGATAAGCTGTGTTGCGCTCTCCCTTTTTGTACAAATATCCAACCATATCTGCTGGAGAATCGCATGTGGCATAGTACACAACACTGCGTTCATTTAACTTCATCCTTGCGGGTTTCTGCAATAAAATTAAAATTACATTTTAGTAGTTATTTTTAAATTTACTGTTTTTTTCCTTTTGTTTGAGAACTCACACTGAAATGTAAATTACGTTAAGACACTACAGTTATACATCTCGCTGATATAAAAGGAACGATAAAGGATTTAGTAACATTTGTAACCAAGAACATTACAGTTTTAGAATACAACATCAGAAAAATTCACCCTCTCCAAGAAAATTGGTACTTCAGTAAATAATGGAACCAGGAAAAAATCAAGACAGCAAAAAAATCAAGAGAGTAATCTATGTATTTAGTTGGCACAAGCAACAATCATAATTAACAGGGCATGTAAAAAGAGATCAGAAAAAATACGTCACACTAAGGCCAAGCACATAACTGCATCTGAGCAACATGGGATATTAAGATTTATTATAGTAAGGAGCAGAAGCCAACCTGACTTTCAAGAGAAACATACTTCAAATTTTAGATCATTGATGACTGGGTGGGGGGTACAAAAAACTGCCTTAGCTAAACCTTCTTTCTGTTGATTTCACACAACTGTTTTAGATACTTGCGTAAGAACAGCTGAGCTGCATCAAGCTTCATAAATCATGTGCAGATGTGCACTAGGGGAAACCTCAGCCCTCCAAGCAGAAGGAGCAGACTTTTAAAATGTGGGAAAATGGGACCCTGTAAAAAAAAAAACCCTGGGTAACCATAAACCAATATCTTTTCCCTTGAAGATGTTGACAAAACACAATGCTGCCATCATTAGCACATGGAGATACTCTCATGCAGTGGTATAAACAAATGTTCTTCTACCTTCAGATAAACAAGAAGAGAATGTTTCTTAAAAGCTATAGTAATGTACTTCAAAAGTAAGAAAATTATGCCCCAAATGAGGCTATTTTTGCCCAAAAATAATTGCGTGTCATGGAAAAAAAGATAGTAAATTCAGGCATTTTTATTCACATAGCCTACTTTGGGCAGTCAGGCTTCATGTCAGATTTTTACCTCACGGGAAAAATACAGCACAGCACAAATCCTTACAAAATCTAGACCAGTACATTTTCACTGAATCAAGGACTAGCAAATGGCTTGCAGTGAACTACAATGCATTTTTTATTTTAAGAATTTAGATTTACTTTATATCTGCACTACATAATAAAATAATCCATCATCTGTAAGGTAATTATTTAGCAATTATGAGCAATAATCCAAATTAAAACAGCATTATCACTATAATAAAACAAATTTATCTTGACAGAATAAAGACAAGTTCGGCTTTATGTAGTGGTCTGGCTATACATCTAAATTCTAATAAGCATAATTATTTAAAGAACTGGTAATTAGGCTTATTGTGAATATGTAGTGAAAGGTAGCTTGCTCACTCCTGCAGCTCTCTAAGTCCACTATTACACTGTGCCCCTCTTCTATAACAAGTTAATCTTTAAACCTGTTAAAGCCTGCTTAGTGTGAAAGCCAATTAACCACCAGACTACTCCTTAAAACACTGTAGGCCGTGGTGGTGCAGCGTTTAGTGTTGTCACCTCACAGCAAGAGGGTCTTCGATTTGATTCTCAGCTGGAGTTCCTTCTGTGCAGAGTCTGAATGCCCTCCCTGCGGCTGAGTGAGCTTTAAAGATATGCAGGTAGGTGTGTGTGCGTATGGGTGTGCCTTCCATGAAGGTTGGGCTGGCAACTCGACACCATAAAAAATCCACTGCCAATCAATATGCGGACCGGTGATCCGCTGTGGCAACCCCTAACTAGAAAAAGCCGAAAGACATTGCTTTTACTACTCTTTAAAAAACACTAAAATAAGCAAAGAAAGTTTCAACATACAGTGAATTCTGCACTTAACTTTTTTACACTGCTTAAATCTGCTTGCCAAAAGCATACACAGTCTGCACATTTAGCAGTTTTACTTATAAAAAGTACTTGCTATCGGATTTTTTTAAAAAAAAAAAAGTCAAAATGGTTTTGCTCCAGACGCACACCAGCGACCCACTTTTCTTTTTAATTTTCAGTTATTTTTATTTCCACTGCCTGCTGATGTTCTAATACCCTCTCTTTCTTCCCATTTCAACAGCCTTTTTCAGAGAGCCAAAAATAAAAGTTATGTACTCACTATAACTATGCATCTGTGCTGTCCATTTTCATTCTTCCTCAATGTATTGGTCTCAGATCCAACCCTCGGTTCAGACTCTGCAGCTTTCTCTAAATTCTAGAATCTAGACTCTCAAGCTCCTCCCTCTACTCACAATGCCCCTGAGCACTGCACTACTTCAGAGTTTGCCTTTAGTTTACTATTTTATACATATAAAACATTATTATGGTACTGTAGACAAAGTGAAATAGTAACAGAATAGGGGCTCATACAGGAACTGTGGTTCTTAACCAAAGACTTCATCAGGTCACTCCCAAAGATATGGAAAGGGGGGAAGTTGAGGAAGAATGAAAATGGACAACACAGATGCATAGTTATGGTGAGCCTGAACTTTAAATACCTAATGTCATTTTCATTTGTTCCTCAATGTGTGGGACAGAGTCCCCAACTACAGTAACCTTGGGTGGCCCTCATGGAAGGATGTTCTGGAGAACCATAGATGCAGCCCCATTTCTGGAGATGATATCCGACTTGCAATGAGCAATAAAGGTATGAGCACTGGACCAAGTGGCAGCTGCACAAATATCATCAATGGAAGTTCTTGCCCGAAAAGCAGCTGACATAGCTACTGACCTAGTTGAATGCGCTTCTGGTTGTCCTGGCAAGGCCAAACCTCTTGAAGAGTAAACATGGGAAATACAATCTGCTATGCATCTGGCTAACACAGTTTTTGATGCTGTTTTTTCCAATTTGTTCTTGGCAAATGAATCAATTGATCGTTTTTTTCTAAAATATTTCATCCTATGAAGATAGGAACGAAGTTTCCTATGTACATCTAAAAGCTGAAGCATGTATTTTCCTTTACTGTCAAAGTTAGGAAAGAAAACTGGCAAGTTGATGACTTGATCGATGCTTGTTTCCAAGGGAGCTTTGGGTAAAAAGGGAGCATAAGTGCATAAGGTAACTCTGCCTTTATGGAAAATCAAATAAGGCAGTTTTGAGGAGAATACTTGGAGTTCAGAGACTCGCCTCACAGAAGTTACAGCCACAAGAAAGGCCTACTTCCAAGAAAAAAATCTGAGAACAGTTTTAGCCGAGTGCTTAAAGTGTGACTGTACCAAACTTTGTAATACAACAGTAAGATCCCCAAGGTGGAGTAGGACCCTTTATCAGAGGTTTAAGCAAAAAGGTACCTTTAAGAAATGCCTTATGTAACTTGGATGAAGTTAAAAGGAAGGCATCATCTCTGATATGGAAGTTAAAGATGGCTGCCAGCTGAACGCTAATGGTGGAGAAACTCGCTCCACCTGAACGTTAATGGTGGAGAAACTCGCTCCACCTTGAAAAACAGAGGCAAGAAAATCTAAAACAGCAGGGATCGGAGCAGTGAAAGGATTTAACTTTCTCTGCTAACCCCAAAAAGAAAACCTTTTCCATTTACTTTTATAAATCTTTCTTGTAGAGAGCTTCTGAGATGAAAACAAAATTTGGCATACAGGACAGGAAAGCCTGGAATTTCTATCCATCACTGGAATTGGAGAAACCATGTGGCCAACTTGAGACCTGCAATGTTCGGATGAGTCATCCCTGATGGTCGTGACAGAAGGTCGGGACTTGGGTCCAGTGTCCAAGTAGGGCATACTAGATGAGACAGTAGGAAGGGGAAAACTATTTTGCCAAGGTCAAAACGGGGCAATGAGGATTACCTTACTCTTCAATCAGAGTGCTTTCTGAAAGAATTTGGGAATTAGGAGCAGGGGAGGATAAGCATAAAGAAGACCGGAGGGCTAAACGTGGACTCTCGGTGACTGTCTTGTAGGGGAATTACGGCAAAGAACCTACTGCACTTGTTGAGGGGAGAGGCAAACAGGTTGCAGCAAGATTCACCCCATTTGTGGAGGATCATGTTTGCCATTGACTGATTGAGGCCATGGTGAGGCATCAAGATAGTTCTGCTGAGCTCGTCTGCTAGAATGTTGGATTTCCGTGGTATGTGCGTCGCTTCAACAAAGCGGTTGGAGGAGATCATCCACTGCCAAACTCTCACTGCTTGTCAGCAAAGGGGTTAAGATAGGGTTCTCAATGGTTTGTTGATGTACCATATTACTGACATACTATTAGTTTGGATAGCAACTATCCCTAGAGGAAGAGAGTTCTGAAAGGCCTGTAATACTAAAAGGACCACTCATCTCCAGCACATTTATATGAAAATTGTTTTCTTCTGGGGACCATGTGCTGTAACAGTCCATCCCAAGAAATGCCCCCCCACCGCAACTGGAGGCATCTGTGGTCAACGTGGCATGTGGGGAAGGAAGGACACAGGGACATAATTGACAAATCTCATCGGACTGAACCCACCACAGAATAAGTCCCTGCAAACTCCAGATAGTTTCACAGGATGTTGCAAGGGCTGTCAAAGAAAGGTCCATTGTATTGCCAGAGTCCAATGGAGGATTCACATATGAAGATGAGCAGTAAGCATCAAGGTAACTGCAGCAACTATTGACTCTAGGGCTTTGAGAATCAGTTTTGCTGGGGAAGAGAGGTGAGAAAGAACATGTCTGACATGCAATCTCAAAATGAGAATTCTGTTTTTTGGTAAGACAGTGAGACAATTGATTGTATCTAAATAAGCCCCTATAAACTCCAAGACTTGAACTGGTACCTTTAAGAAATGCCAAGAGAGGTGAGAAAGAACATGTCTGACATGCAATCTCAAAATGAGAATTCTGTTTTTGGTAAGACAGTGAGACGATTGTATCTAAATAAGCCCCTATAAACTCCAAGACTTGAACTGGTTGAAGGTGGGACTTTGGGATAACTGGAGTAAGCAATCCTTGGATTCTTCTAGGAGATGCCTGGTTGATGTGGTGAGGAGCCAGTCGTCTAAATAAGGAAATGCCCTGAATCCATGCAGTCTTATATGAGCTACTACCTCTGCCAAGCATTTGAACACCTTGGGGGCTGTGGTGAGACCAAAGGGGAAGGCTCTGAACTGAATGTCTAGCTCCCAGCCAGAAGCACAGATATTTTCAAAAGTGTCTGTTCATTTTTATGTGACAGTACACATCCTGAAGATCTACAGAGCACATCCAGTCGACCTTCCATAACACAAGCAAAATGGACTGAACCATGACCATCCGGAATTTGGATTTCTTTACAAACTGGTTCAGATAGTTGAGATGCAGAATAGGTCTCAAGTCGCCCATTTTCTCTGGCACTAAAAAGAACCTCGAATAAAATCTGGATCCTCTTTGTTTGGGTGGGACCCCTTGGACGATATTTTTTTAACAGCATTTGAATTTCCTGAGCTGCTGACTCCCACTGATGGGGTGGAACATTTGGCATATGTTTTCTTTTCATTAAAGGAACTTGTAAAAAGGGAACAAAACATCCTCTAGATACGATTCTTTGCAACCATGTGTCTTTTGTGCTGGCTGTTCAGGCTTTTGGGTGCAAGGACAAACACCCCCCCCCCCAACTGTCTCCAGAGAAAAACAGTCGGGCAACCTTTCAGGAACCCTGAAAGGGTCGGGGTCAGAGAAGGAATCCTGGATCCATTGATTCTGCAGACTCCCTCTGCTGCGTGGGTGGCATCTTCTATTGTTATTTCCCCCTCTGCCTCTAGGAAAAATCTACATGTGGTTCTTGAACAGGTCCTTAAGATTTCCAGAACCAGATCTTCTTGCCACAGAGCTGATTTCTAGAAAAAAGTCTCTGCAGCTAAGAAAAAAGTACAGTTTTGTACCTACCATAAATGTAGATGTTCGAGTGCTAATACAGCTGCAGTCCTCACAGATGGGTTATCCTGCCGTCAGGCGGGTCCTCGGTCGGCCGAATTCCAAAGTCTAGGTCCGGCGTCGGTTGTTGTCGCTTCTTCCCTGACGTCAGTGCGACAGGGGTATAAAGGAACCAGCCGATGCCATTTTCTTCAGTTTTTCTTGCCCCAGATGTCAGGTGCCCCCAGAAGGAAGGCAATACATAAAATTAGGTAATAATGCAATGCAATAAAATCAAAAAACAGTAGTTGCAAGCAAATACACCATAAACGAATACCCCTAGAGGGGAAGGAGGGTGGGAAACCTGGACTGCAGCTGTATTAGCACTCGAACATCTACATTTATGGTAGGTACAAAACTGTACTATGTTCATCGTGCATACAGCTGCAGTCCTCACAGATGGGTAGAATCCCAAAGCTAAGAAAGGGGTGGTAGGTGTAACTAGGAGGAGCCAAAATGCCCTGCAAGACTGCAGTGGCAAAGCCTGCTCTAGATTTGGAGTATAATGGTAAGTTGTAGTGCTTGGAGAAGGTATGCACAGAACTCCAAGTGGCTGCTTCCAAGATATCCTTGGTAGGAACTCCACTGAGGAAGGCTGTAGAGGTGGCTGTGGCCCTGGTGGAATGAGTTCTAATGCCTGTAGGTACAGTTTTGCCATGAAAGGAATAGCAAAAGCGTATGCAGTGGGCTATCCATTTTGAAATTGTCTGTTTGGAAACTGGCTTTCCTTGAACTCCTACTGCATAGGCCACAAAGAGCTGTTCTGATTTTCTGAAAGGTTTTGTTCTGTCCAAATAATAACGCAGTTGTCTGTGGATGTCCAAGGAATGTAGTAATCTCTCCCCTTTGTTTTGAGGATTAGGATAAAAAGTAGGTAAGTGTATGGCCTGATTTAAAGCTACCCTGGACACCACTTTAGGCATAAAGGACGGGTTGGTTCATAAGGAAACTCTGTCCTGGTGGAAGACGATAAAAGGCTGGACAGCCATGAGAGCCTGTAATTCTGAAACTCTACGAGCTGAGGTGATAGCCAGAAGGAAAGCTGTTTTCCAGGACAAGTATTGCAAATCTGCTGAAGCAGCTGGCTCAAAAGGAGGCAGGGTCAGTTTTTCCAGAATGAAATTAAGATCCCAAGCAGGTATTGGTTGTTTCCTTGGAGGTCTCAAATTCTTAGCCCCTCTGAGGAAATGTCTTAAGAGAGGGTGAGAGAATAAAGGTGGATCAGTGTTGTATTCTGCAGAAATGGCTGAGGCATGGATTTTGATGGAGGAGAAAGAAAGTCCAATGCTTAGCAGTTCAGTCAAATATTGTAGTATTTGTGGTAAATTCAGTTTTCCAGGGTCCTGGCCCTTTTTCTCATTCCAGGTACAAAAACGTTTCCATTTTGCGGAGTAAGCTTTCCTAGTTGATGGCCTTCTGGCCTCCAAAATGACATCCTGCACCTCCTTGGAGAGTAGGGCCTGCTGTGATAAGGAATCTTCCATGCGGCTAGATTGAGTGTTTTTAGTTGACTGTGAAGAGTTTTGAAGCTGTGTTGAGTCAGAAGAAGAGGCATTAGAAGCAGGGTCCATGGTGGGGAATGCGTCAGGCTCCTCAGGAGTGGGTACCAGTGTTGTCTTGGCCAGTCCAGAGCAATGAGGATCATCTTTGGTCTGTCCGCTCTGGTCTTCAATAGCACTTTGGGCAGCAGAGTAAGAGGTGGGAAGGCATAAACCGTCATTGATGCCCAACTGAAAGAGAGAGCGTCCACTCTCCAGGCCTTTGGATGGAAGATCCTTGAGCAGAATTTTGTCAATTGATGATTTTTGTGGGAGGCAAATAGATCCATGTCTGGCCTTCCCCATTCTTGGATTATTTCTGTAAAAACTTTTGGATGCAACTTCCATTCGTGTGGATCTGTCATATTCCTGCTTAGGTTGTCTGCCAGCGTGTTTTCCTTGCCTGGCAAGTACTGTGCTTGTAGTTCCATTTGTAAGTCCATGGCCATGTTCCAAAGTGACATGGCCAGTCTGCATAGGGGGTAAGAATGTGTTCCTCCCTGCTTGTTTATGTACCACATAACTGTGGTGTTGTCCGTTCTTATCAAAAGTTGACCTGGTTGTAGAAAGTTCTTGAAAGCTATAATAGCATTTATTACTGCTAGCATTTCTTTTTGATTGATATGAAGGTGCTTTTCTTTTTGGGACCATTTGCCCTGAATGCACCGTTCTGTCATGTGCGCCCCCCCAGGCGTAGTCAGAGGCGTCTGTTGTGATGACTTGATTTGCTTGAGGCTTGCTGAAAGGAAGGCCTGTGTTTGTTTGGCATGCTTGAGCCCACCACAGAAATTCCTTTTGCAGACATGGAATTAGTGGTATTATTGTTTCCAAACTGTGGCTGTGTTGAGACCATATGTTTTTCAGGTACCATTGTAGTTTCCTCATATGCAGCTTTGCACATGGGATTACTAAGATGCAAGATGCCATGAATCCCAGAGCCTGCAGGATTTTCCTTGCAGTAAGCCTGGTGCAATTTGCTAGTGTCCTGAAGTATTGGATTAGTTGCCCCTGTTTTTCTGGCGTGAGGTAGGCCATCTGGGTGTTTGTGTCCAAGTTGGCACCCAGGAAAATTATCTTCCGAGAGGGTATTAGTCTTGATTTCTTTTTGTTGACTGTGTATCCCAGAGAGTTCAATAACATTATTACATAAGCCAGATGTTTCTGAAGGATGTGTTTGCTGTCCGCTTGGATCAGGCAGTCATCCAAATAGGGATATATTTGTATCCCTTGAAGTCTGCAGTAGGCAATTACTGATGCCAGGCATTTCGTGAATACTCTGGGCACAGTGGATAAGCCAAAGGGCAATGCAGATAATTGATAATGAGTTGAACCTGAAAGAAATCTGAGGTATCTTCTGCAATTTTGTCTGATTGGGACATGCAGGTATGCCTCCTTGAGGTCCAGTGTTACCAGCCAAGACTCCTTGCCCAGCATGGGAAGAAGCTGCTGTAGAGTGAGCATCTTGAATTTTGGTACGAGTAGGAATGTGTTTAGGATGGATAGATCCAGAATAGGTCTCCAATCTTTTCCCTTCCTTGGCACCAGAAATAGCCTGGAATAAAACCCTTGACCTTGTTTGTGCATAGGTACCTCTTGAATAGCTTTCATGTTTTTGAGATCTGTAATTAGCCTTTGTGCCTCTGCCCTTTGATTGTGTGGCAGGTTTGGCATGCCTCTCATTTTTGGAAGGGTGTGAAAATGGAATTTGTAGCCTCTGTTTATAATGTCCAGGATCCATTTGTCCTTTGTGACAGTATGCCAATTCGTTGAAAATAATGCCAGCTTTCCTCCCAAGGGGGCTGCCATTTGAGATCTGGTTGGCATGCAAAGTGGAAAGTCATTGGGTTTGCTTTCTGATAGATTGCGAGTTCTCCTCACCACCTCTTTGTGTAGGAGCTTGCCATTGTCTGCCTCTGTACGATCCTTGGGATTGTCCTCTGCCCCTCGGGCGCCTGTATCTGCCTCCTTGGGGTCTGTCTGTGGCAGGAAAGGACCAGTTTTTGGAAGGCCAATTTCTAGTAAAACGTGGGGGTTGTACCTGTAGAAATTCTTTCACAGTTTGCATTGATTTAGCCTTTTCCTCCATTTTCCTTAACACCTCCTCAGCATTAGCACCAAATAGTACATCCTTTTGAAGAGGAGCATCTAGTAATTTAGCTTTGACATGATCAGGTAAGGCTTGTTCCTTAAGCCAGGCATGCCTACGTATGACTGATCCTGTAACAGCAGCTCTGCATGAGGCCTCTAGAGCATCAAAACCACATTGTAAGGTATGCTTACCCACTTGTTCTGCACTATGTATCAAATCCTGCAACTCCTTCAAATCTGGTTGTTCAGGTTGTGACATTTTACTTTTCAATTGTGATAACATAAACTGTTGGTATTTTGGCATATGAAACTGACAGTTTAAGGCTCTCATAGATAAGGTAGCCGAGGTATATACCTTTTTTTCCTCACCTTTCTAAGGATCTGGAATCTCTCTCGGAAGGCAAAGGATTTTTAGCAATGGAGGCCTTAACTCCCTTGGGGCCCTGTGAGATGATTTCTGGGTCAGCAGCATGGCTCTTGTATAGAAATTGGTGTGAGTCAGGGACCCTGTAGTACCTGCCAGGCTTAACTGGAGCTGGAGGTAGAGAGTCCGGGTTAAGGCAGGCCTCCGAGTAAACATCATCTAGAATGTCCAAGACAGGAGGTATAACCAAAGGCCTGTGCTGAGGAAGCAAGAGAAATTCCCTGAGCCTTTTCTTGGAATCAGAATAATCCTGGCCTTCCCAGTGGAAGTGTTCCCTTAAGGTATGCAAAGTTTCCCCAAATGAGTAATCCTCAGGGGGGGGGGGGATAGAGAAGGGATGGACTCCTCCGCATCAGAGTCTTCAAAAGGGGAGTAAGAATGTTCCTGATCATCAAGAGTGCTCTGAAATAATGGAGCCCTGATCAGAGGAGGGGGAATCTTCCTCCACTCTAGGCCTTTTGTCTGGAGGGGGCTGCGAACCTCTGATAAGAGTAATTAAATCCTCAGCCATTTTAAGCATCTGTTTCTTAGGCATGGGGCCTGGAGATGGGCCCTGTGCAGCTGGTCTCTTAGAGTGCATGGTTGCTTTAGACTTAGTGAAAGCCTAGATAGAAAAAGAAGAGGAAGGTCTGAAGACACCTTGAGTGGAGGTGGACCTGTCCACATTCTGAGTTTCAACTCCGAAAGTGGCTTCGGTATCTGTAGTCGGGGTGTGGGCCGAGGAGCCTGCGACCTCGGGTACAGGAGACACCGTCAAAGGCAGGTCGTCGGTAGGCAGGGGCTGCGTAGGCGCCTCACTGAGAACCGGACCACGTGTAGCCGGCTTTGGCGTGGTGTCGGTAGAGGCCGCAGACCTCACGTGTCGGTCCTTGTCTTTGCGTTTTTTGGACAAAAAGTACAGTTTTGTACCTACCATAAATGTAGATGTTCGAAGATCCACATTGCTGCAGTCCTTACACTTGGGTAGTCCGCTGTCCTCGGTCGGCCCGAATATCAAAGTATAAGGCTGACGTCGGTCAAGGCGCATTTGACTGACATCAGGACGTCAGGGTACAAATGCGCATGACCGACGTCATATCCTCAGTCTTTTCTTGCCCCAGATGTCAGAAGACCCTAAAAATAAAGGTCAAAACCAAAAGACAGCAAACAAACAACCAACCATCCTAGCACTAAAAATATGTACAATATATACAATATACAACATATTGACAACCCAACCCACACAACCGCCTCTAACTACAGAGGGAAGGAGGGAGGTAATTGGACTGCAGCAATGTGGATCTTGAACATCTACATTTATGGTAGGTACAAAACTGTACTATGTTCTTCATCTCACATTGCTGCAGTCCTTACACTTGGGTAGAATCCCAAAGCAGAGGTAAGGGAGGATGGCCAAACTATAAGGAAGCAGGAGCTGCCAAAATGCCCTGCAAAACAGCAGTGGCAAAACCAGCCCTGGATTTAGAGTAAAGTGGTAGGTGATAATGCCTAGAGAAAGTATGCACTGAACTCCAAGTAGCTGCCTCCAAAATATCCTTAGTTGCCACCCCCCTCAAAAAAGCTGTCGAAGTGGCAGTAGCCCTAGTGGAATGAGGCCTAATCCCAGCTGGAATCTCCTTGCCATGATGGGAATAACAGAAAGCAATGCAAAACCCAATCCACTTAGAAATAGTTTGTTTTGACACAGGCTTGCCCTGAGAACTCAAAGCAAAAGAAACAAATAACTGCTGAGACTGCCTGAACCCTTTAGTTCTGTCCAAATAATATCGCAACTGCCTGTGTACATCTAAAGTGTGCAAAATCTTTTCCCCTTTATTTTGGGGATTTGCATAAAAAGTAGGCAAATGAATAGTTTGGTTTAAAGCCACACTAGAAACCACTTTAGGCATAAAGGAAGTATTAATGCGTAAAGATACCCTATCCTTATGGAAAATTAAGAAAGGCTCAACCGCCATAAGGGCCTGCAACTCAGAAACCCTTCTTGCAGAGGTAATAGCCAACAAAAGCAGTCTTCCATGATAAAAACTTTAATTCAGTAGTAGCTGCAGGCTCAAAAGGTTGTAGAGTGAGTTTCTCCAACACAAAATTGAGATCCCAAGCAGGAGTAGGAGCTTTTCGTGGGGGTCTTATATTCTTTGCCCCTCTAAGAAATTGCTTGAACAAAGGATGAGAAAACAATGGTGGGTCACAATCATAGTGAGCGAAATTGCTGCAGCATGAACCTTAATAGAAGAGAAGGACAAACCTTTGTCCAGTAACTCAGTAAGATATTGAAGAGCCACACTTAAATTAGGCTCAGAAACATCAAAATCCTTTGCTGCACTCCAAAATAAAAATCTCTTCCATTTATCTGCGTACACTTTCCTTGTACTAGGCCTTCTAGCTTCCAAAATAACATTCAAAACTTGCTGTGGAAGTGGAGGCCCACTATGGTTCAAAACAGAATATGCCAGGCTGTTAGGTGCAGAGAGTGAAGCTTGACATTGAGCAAATGACTGTCCTCCTGAGACAACAGGTGTGGAATCGAAGGCAAAGGCCATGGAGGCTTCCGTACCAGGCTTCTCAGTAATGGGTACCAATGCTGTCGAGGCCAATCTGGAGCTATCAAAATCATCCTTGGCTTGTCTTGTCTGGCCTTTAGTAGTACCTTTGGGAGGAGAGGCAGAGGTGGAAAGGCATACACATGAAGATTGCTCCAATTGAAAGAAAGAGCATCCACTTTCCAAGCTGTGGGATGAAACCTTTTGTGCAAAACTTTGGCAGCTGGTGGTTTAGTGGAGAAGCGAACAGATCTTTGTCTGGAGTTCCCCATGACACTGTCAATTTCTGAAATACATGAGGATCCAATTTCCACTCGTGGGGATCCATAATTTGTCTGCTCAACACATCTGCTAAGGAGTTCTGTGCTCCGGCAGAAACCTTGCCTGAAGATTTAGCTGTAAACTGAGAGCAGTCTCCCACAAAATCATTGCTTGCCTGCATAGAGGATAAGAATGTGTTCCGCCTTGCTTGTTGATGTACCACATGACAGTTGTGTTGTCTGTTAGAATCAACACCTGCCCTGGAAGAAGTAAATCCTTGAAAGCTATTAATGCAAACTGGACTGCTAACATCTCTTACAAGTTGATATGTAGATGTTGTAGTCTGGCAGGCCACTTGTCTTGTATCCACTTTCCATTCAGATGAGCTCCCCAAGCTTTGTCTGAGGCATCTGTCGTTAGAATCTGACTCGCCTCTGGCCGGGTCACAGAGAGTCCCTTGTTTAGGTGACATTCCTGAGCCCACCACAACAATTCCTTTTGAATGCAAGGTATTATTTGAATGACAGTGTCCAAATCCTGGCAGTGCTGTGTCCATACATTTTTGAGATACCATTGTAGCTTCCTCATATGCAGTTTGGCATTGGGAAGCACCAGAATACAAGATGCCATGAACCCCAAGGCTTGAAGGACTGTCCTTGCAGTCAGCCTGGACTGATGAGACAACTGATGAAAGTAAAGGGAAAGATTCTTTTGTTTGTCCGGGGTCAAAAAGGCCATCTGGGATGCTGTATTCAGTCTCACACCCAGAAAGCACATGTCCTGAGAGGGTACTAGACTGGACTTTATTTCGTTCACAGAATACCCCAGGCATCTTAGCACTGCTATCACATAATCCAAATGATGAAGAAGCTCGTCCCTTCCTTGAGCCAGAATCAGGCAATCGTCCAAATAAGGATAGATCTGTATTCCTTTTAACCTGAGGAAAGCTATCACTGGAGCCAGAACTTTCGTGAACACTCTGGGCGCAGTAGATAAGTCAAAGGGCAATGCAGAGAACTGATAATGAAAAGTCCCAGCTCGAAAACGCAGATACTTCCTGCAACTCAGTCTGATAGGAACATGAAGATAAGCCTCCTTGAGATCCAAAGTTACCATCCAATGATCTTTGCCCAGCAGAGGTAAAAGCTGCTGTAACGTCAACATTTTGAACTTGGGAATGTCCAGATAAGTGTTGAGGATAGATAAGTCCAAAATTGGTCTCCACGTGTTCCCTTTCTTTGGTACTAGGAACAGGCGAGAATAAAATCCTAGGCCCACTTCTGGCATAGGGACCGGCTGTATGGCCCCTATTTGGAGTAACAGAGAAATTTGCTTGTGAGCCTCTATTCTTTGTTGAGGAGGAACGTCTGGCATGCCTTTGAAAGGAGGCAAGGTATGGAAATAAAACCTGTAACCGTGGTGTATGATATCCAATACCCATCTGTCTTGGGTAATTAAACTCCAATTTTCTTTGAAAAGTGCCAACCTTCCTCCCAAAGGTGCTGCCAGACGAGAAGGCTCTGGCAGCTGAAAAGGTAGGTCATTGGGTCTGTTTACGAAAGGACTGACCCCTGCCCTCACCGAAGACTGTGCAGGAGAACTCCCTGTTCTAGGCCTGAAAGAGCCCTGAGCTCTGCCCCTACCACGTCTAGATCTACCCCTAGACTGGGAATCATAAGAAGGATACGTCCACCCTTTAGTAGGCCAATTTCTACTAAACTTTGGAGGCTGAACCTGCAAAAAATCTTTAACAGTCTGCATAGACTTAGCCTTGTCTTCCATTTTCTTTAAAACTGCCTCAACAGGAGAACCAAACAACACATCAGATTGTAAAGGAGCATCTAAAATCATTGTTTTAACATGGTCAGATAAATTCTGATCCCTCAGCCAGGCGTGCCTGCGAAGAACTGACCCAGTGGCAGCCATCCTAGATGAGGCCTGTACCGCATCAAAACCACATTGCAAAGAATGCTTACCCACCTGTTCAGAAACATGTACTAAATCTTGTAACTCTTTACAATCAATACCTTCCGCCAGAGCATCAACCTTAGACTTCAGTTGTGAAAGGAGATAGTTTTGGTATTTCAACATGTGAAACTGGCAATTCAACACCCTCATAGCTAGAGTGGAAGAAGTATAAACTTTCTTTCCCCATCTATCCAAGGCCCTGGCCTCTTTATCTGTAGGAACCGGATTCTTGACAAGAGAAGCCTTAACACCTTTAGGCCCCTGACTAACAGTTTCTGGGTCCGCCCTAGGACTCTTAAAAAGATACTTATGAGCCTCAGGCACCCTGTAACACCTATCCGGTTTAACAGGAGCAGGAGGCAAAGAATCAGGATTAAGAGAAGCCTCTGTAAAAACATCTTCCACCACATCCAAAACAGGAGGTATAGCCAAAGGCCTATGCTGGGGTAAAAACAAAAATTCCCTAAGCCTTTTCCTGGAATCAGAGAAGTCCTGACCTTCCCACTTAAAATGCTCCCTCATGGAATAAAGAGTTTCTGAAAAAGAAAAATCCTCAGGAGGAGAAGCAGAAGGAGTAGAATCATCCCCATCAGAATCAGAATAAGGGGAATACTCCTGCAAGTCTTCAGCCGAAGACTCTGAAACATCCGAAGCCTGCTCAAAACTCCCTAGCTCAGGCTCCACCCTAGGACTCTTATCAGGAGGGGGCAAAGAACCCCTAATCAAAGTAATCAAATCTTCTGCCATTTTAAGCATATGCTTCTTGGGCACAGTTCCTGAAGAACTAGGGGTGACACCAACTGAAGCTAAACCTGGCCTGCCTCTGGGAGAAGCCTTGGAAACAGAAGGAGAGGGCCTAACCACCCTAGGCAGGGAGGGGAGTATAGTAACCTGAGAAGCCCCATCAGCCTGACCTGCCTCCTGAGAGGCCACATCCTGCAATAACAAAGTCTCTCCTGGGATCCCAAAGAAACCTCGGTGGAACCACCGGCTCCACCGACACCTCTAAAGAACCGGTGTCCGTGCAGGACGGTTCTTCTAGCCTAGGCTTAACTGCTTTGTCCTTGCGCTTCTTGAAGAAGCGGGCCGGAGCATCCGGCGGCATTTTATAATTGCACCGCTTCCCGAAGACTAACCTGGCACAATCTAACCTTCTCTTTATAGTGCGCTTATTGAATCTAGCACAAGAGTGACACCCAACAACGTCGTGCTCAGGCCCTAAACAAGGAATACACAAAGTATGATAGTCTCTATGCGGTATCTGTTTCCCACAAGAAATACAATTATTCACTTTTTCTGACATCCGGTAAACCACTGAGGCAAGAAAAACTAAAATATTCCCCAACGGGGTACTTAGCCAACTTTGACTCGGTCTGAAACTCCGAAATCGAAAAATTTCAGAACGCCAACCGGCACTTGCAATGCTGCTTCTGCATCGGACCATGCGGCAAAAAAGACTGAGGATATGACGTCGGTCATGCGCATTTGTACCCTGACGTCCTGATGTCAGTCAAATGCACCTTGACCGACGTCAGCCTTATACTTTGATATTCGGGCCGACCGAGGACAGCGGACTACCCAAGTGTAAGGACTGCAGCAATGTGAGATGAAGAACATCCGGAGTCAGAGTATCCGACGACATAGTATAGTTAAATGCTTTTCCAAAATAATGCTGGGCGAACTCCACCCGACGCTTAATAGTGCGTTTGTTGAACGTAGCACAAAAGCGGCAGGCCGAGACCTCATGGTCTGGGCCTAAACAAGGTATACAGAGGGAATGGAAATACTTATGCTGTATTTGCTTCCCACAAGAAATACAATTATTAACTTTGTCTGACATCGGTCTGAGGCAAGAAAAGGTTCCCCAACGGGGTACTTAGCTTTTAAGAAGACTTCGGTTTCCAAATTTTCATAATCTCAGGAGCTGGCCGACCGGCACTTGCGAACTGCTTCTGCTTCGGGCACCGCGCAGCAAGAAAGACTGAAGAAAATGGCGTCGGCTGGTTCCTTTATACCGCGGTCGCACGGACGTCAGGGAAGAAGCGACGACAACCGACGCCGGACCTAGACTTTGGAATTCGGCAGACCGAGGACCCGCCTGACGGCAGGATAACCCATCTGTGAGGACTGCAGCTGTATGCACGATGAACATCAGATTCCTACAGCAGACAAGGTCTTTCCATCTTGCTCACTGTGGGAAAGTGTCTCCAACAGTGGGTCCCAAGCACAGAAGGTCCACCACGGGGGGCATTGATGAATGACACTTTAAAGGGTTCCACAAAGTCACAATCTCATTCAGGCATGTCTCCTATCGGCTATGCCTGAACCTGCGGCCTGTGAGGAACCTTCTGTTGCATGACAGATTGACACATTAGATATAGATTGTAAGGTGGCCGGTCATGAAGAAAATGTTCTCTCTTCTTCTGCCGATATGGACCCAGGGCAAGAGTTAGAGAGTTCCTCATCAAGTCCCTCTGGAACCTAGTGAAATGTGTCAGGTAGTTTAGCGACTGTAAAGCAAATGTCACTGAGGCATAAACTCACTTCCCTTATCTGTCCAACACCCTAGATTCTCTATTCGGTTGATGGACAGAGGAGCTCTGCTAACTCCTTTTTGGTGGCTGCCATAACAACTATGGCATCCAATACTGTCGGTTTGCAGGTGCTCCGAAAATCCTGTCTTAACACCTGAGGACTGGTTCTATGGTGTCCAGTTCCTTCAATGCCCAGTGGGAGAAAAGATAAACAAGCTCATCCATGGGGGGATGATTAGATATACCAGACCAGACCTCTAGGAACACAGACTCCTCTTTGGAAGGGGTTTAGGAAGACCAACCACCTTTTTGGTGTAGGATTTCTAAAATATCTCCAAATGAGAAGCCTTCCTGTAGAGATCTGATGGACTGTTGCCCTTCAACAAAATCGGCGTCTTCTGTCAATCTTCTGTCAAAGCTTCGTGAGGGGAAACTAGTGCCTTCTTTGGCACAACCTCTTTCAGGGGACCTCTTCAGTGGGGTGCTCTAGAGAGGTATCAGAAAAGTCGAGGAGTTCCCTAAATGGAACTGCCTGGGAGCTCTTACAGGCTGGCTATCCCTGTGGCATGGGATAAAAACACTCAGACACAAGATCCGAAGAGGGAACAGGAATAGGACACAAAAAGTCAAGACCTCTCTCTGGTGAGAGAATACCCCCTCCACCACCTTGAAGGCTGAGGGACCAGGAGAAGCAGAGGTCAATCTGACCAGAGCAGAGCCTCTCGTATCAGACAAACCAGGGACCTACCTGACCTTCTGCTCCGAGGGAGTGGTCGGAGCCAAGCTGTCCAGCGCTGAAGCCACGAGGGGAAGTGATGCCTCTGAAAGCTTTGGAGTCAAAGTCACTCCCTGGGATCCAATGCAGTCATTATGACTCGGAGCAAAGTCCTGCTCAAGGGGAGTCTGAGTCGAACGTATCAGTAATTGGAGTCTATGATAAAAGCACCTTCGGATCAGGTGGTTCAGCTCTTGGAGATCTTGGATCACAGGACTCTGAAACAGAGGGTCGGACTGGAGAAGGAGTAATGACTTTATGCAAGGGAGGTTTAAGGCTCATGGATCTGATGGCAGATGGAGATGGGGTAAGACCCCCCCCCCCCAATTTGGATCCGTGTTCTGAGGAATTTTCTCATCATCCTAGTCACTTCTGCCTCAGAAAGACTTCGGGAAGACCTAATTGAAGAGGAAGTGGAAGGAGGTTGAGAATACTCTCTTGGAGTCTCTTGCAGAAATGGAGATCTCAGCCCAGCTTACACTGGCTCTGGAGAGAAGTGGGAGCTTCGGAGCAGAGGAGACTTAGTAGCAACAAATTTCAGATCCGAGTGCTTGGAAACTTTAGCTGATGGCTCCGATGTTGGAGCAGATTTGGGAGACCTAACAGGAGAGTGCTTTCTATGTTCCCTGGGCTGCAGAGACTTTGATTTCAGAGAGGGGGTTTGAGCCCCTGATGTAGAAACAGCAGAAGGTGGTACCGAAGCAGTTAAAATGCTGTTAAGCACTAGCTTACTTCGACAATCGCTAATGGCCCTGGTGTTGAAGTCAGCACAAATATTACAGGAAGTCTCAAGATGGGAAGGACCTATGCAAAGTACAGTTGTGTACACTTACCATAAATGTAGATGTTCGAGTGTATTCACTGTTGCACATTACATTTGGGTAATCTGCTGGCAGGTTACCCTCAGTCGGCCTGATTAACAAAGTTTTGGGTCCTGCGTCGGTTGCTGTCCCTTCTTCCATGATGTCAGGTCGTCTGGGGTATAAAACATGCAGCCGACGCCATTACATCAGTTTTTCTTGCCCCAGATGTCAGGTGCCCCCCAAATGGGGAGCAAGAAATGTATATATGTATATATATGTAATTGATTTGAAACACAAAAAATATACCTCCAAACAAAAGCAAACACACCCAAAAAGGCTTTTGAGCATAGTAAAAGAAAAGAGAGGTATAGTAAGAGAAAAACAGGGGGCTGGAGGGTGGGTAAAGTACAGTTGTGTACCTACCATAAATGCAGATGTTCGAGTGTATTCACTGTTGCAGTCATTACACTTGGGTTATTCTGCTGGCAGGCGACCCGTAGTTGGCCCGAGTTCCAAAGTCTTGGTCCGGCGTCAGTTGCTGTCGCCTCTTCCCTGACGTCAGTGCACCAAGGGTATAAAAGTTGCAACCGACGCCATTTTCTTCAGTTTTTCTTGCCCCAGATGTCAGGTGCCCCCAGATATGAAGGCTGTAAAGATAAAAATATGCCAAACAACCATGCATATATCATAAAAACATTTTCTTTTTCTAAAAGCAAATACACCACATAGGTTGTACAGAGTTGAGAAGTACAGAATAGTCCCAGCAAAGAGGGGGATGGTGGGTGTGTAACCAGGATTGCAACACTGAATACACTCGAACATATACATTTATGGTAGATACACAACTGTACTATGTTCATCGTGTTTCACTGTTGCAGTCATTACACTTGGGTAGAATCCCAAAGCTTAGGCAGGGTGGCTGGGTCTAGATTGGATTTGGCGAGGCTAACAAGCCCTGCAGAACTGCAGTGGCAAAGCCTGCTCTGGATTTGGAGTAGAGAGGTAGGTGGTAGTGCTTGGTAAAAGTGTGGACTGAGCTCCAGGTTGCAGCTTCTAATATGTCTTTGGTTGGTACCCCTCTGAGGAAAGCTGCTGAAGTGGCTGCTGCTCTGGTAGAATGAGGCCTAATGCCCTTAGGCACAGATTTGCCATGTTGTGCATAACAGAAGCGGATGCAGTGTCCTATCCATTTGGAGATGGTCTGCTTTGTAATAGGTTTTCCTTGTGATCCTGGAGCATATGCTACAAACAGTTGCTCAATTTTTCTGAAAGCTTTTGTTTTGTCCAAGTAGAATCGTAGCCGCCTGTGAATATCCAAAGAGTGCAGAAGTCTTTCCCCTTTATTCTGGGGATTTTGGTAGAAAGTAGGCAAATGAATACTTTGGTTTAAGGCCACATTGGAGACCACTTTTGGCATGAATGTTGGGTTCGTCCTTACAGAAAACCCTGTCCTGGTGAAAAATGAGGAAAGGTTCCACAGCCATCAATGCCTGTAACTCTGAAACTCTTCTTGCTGAAGTTATTGCTAGGAGCAGAGCAGTTTTCCATGACAAGAATTTTAGATCAGCTGTGCTGGCTGGTTCAAAAGGAGGCAGTGTTAGTTTTTCTAAAACAAAATTGAGGTCCCAAGTAGGTACTGGTGCTCTCCTAGGGGGTCCTATATTCTTTGCCCCTCTGAGGTACTGTCGTAGTTGAGGATGTGAAAAAATAGGGAGGATCCGTATTGTAATGAGCTGAAATGGCAGAGGCATGGATTTTAATAGAAGAAAAAGATAGGCCTTTGTCCAACATCTCAGTCAGGTATTGTAAAATCTGAGGCATATTGGGGACAAGTGGGTCGAGGCCTTGTGCCTGGTTCCAAGCACAGAATCTCTTCCATTTTTCCACATAAGATTTCCTAGTGCTGGGTCTCCTGGCTTCCAAAATTACATCCATAACACCTTTAGAGAGAGGTGCAGTCTGAGTGGCTACATTATCTGCCATGCTGCCAGGTTTAAGGTTCTGAGTTGACTGTGCAGAATCTGATTGTTTTGCTGTGTCAGAAGATGAGGGATTTGAGATAGAGGCCAAGGCGGGCCTTGGGACAAAATCTTTAGGATTGGGTACCAGTGCTGACGTGGCCAGTCTGGTGCAATCAGGATCATTTCTGGCCTCTCTTGTCTGACTTTTAGAAGCACCTTGGTGAGAAGAGGCATCAGAGGAAATGCATAGACTGTCAGATTTTTCCATTTGAAAGACAGAGCATCCACGTTCCATGCTTGAGAATGATAAGTCCTTGTGCAAAATTTCTGTAATTGGCAATTGTGAGGGGAGGCAAATAGATCTATGTCTGGGTGTCCCCAATTCCCTTGTTATCATGTTCAACACTTGTGGATTTAGCTTCCATTCGTGAGGATCAATGAGATTTCTGCTTAGTTCGTCTGCCAGTGTATTTTTTGCTCCTGGCAGGAATTGTGCTTGCAGATGTACCTGGTAAGTCAGTGCTGTGTTCCACAAAGTCATGGCTTGTCTGCATAGGGGGTAGGAATGTGTGCCCCCTTGCTTGTTTATGTACCACATAATTGTGGTATTGTCCGTCTTTATTAATAATTGTCCTGGATGTATTAGGTCCTTGAAGGCTGCCAGGGCATTCTGTACAGCTAGCATCTCTTTTTGATTGATGTGAAGATGCAGTTGCCCCTTGGGCCACGTGCCCTGAATACATTTTCCTGCCATATGTGCTCCCCAGGCATAATCCGATGCATCCGTTGTTATTGTCTGCCTGGCTGTGGGTAAGGTGAAAGGCTGTTCCTTGTTGTGATGACAGGCCTGTGACCACCATCGAAACTCCTGTTGTAGGCAGGGAATCAAGGTTATGATGGTCTCTAGGCTGTGACAATGCTGAGTCCAAACACTTTTTAGATACCATTGTAGTTTCCTCATATGCAGATTGGCATATGGAATTAGTAGAATGCAAGATGCCATGAAACCCAGGGCCTTCAGAATTTTTCTTGCAGGGAGCTGGGTCTTTGTTGCCATCATTTGAAAGTAATGAGTCAGTTGCCTTTGTGAGATCAGCCATCTGGGTAGTTGTATTCAAGCTTGCGCACAGGAATATTATCTCTTGAGAGGACACTAGTGTTGATTTATTTTCGTTTACTGTGTACCCTAGGCAAATTAGTAATCTTTTTACAAACTCCAGGTGCTTTAGAAGAATTTCCTTGCTCTCTGCTTAAATAAGGCAGTCGTCCAAGTAGGGATATATTTGAATTCCTTTTTGCATGCAAAATGCAATTACTGGTGCCAGGCATTTTGTGAAGACCCTGGGCACAGTAGATAAGCCAAAGGACAGTGCAGAGAATTGATAATGCATTGAGCCTGCTATAAATCTGAGGTATCTTCTGCACGATTGTCTGATTGGGACGTGCAGGTATGCCTCCTTGAGATCCAAAGTAACTAGCCAAGCCTCTTTGCCCAGCATGGGCAAGAGTTGCTGTAGTGTTAACATTTTGAATTTTGGAACATCCAGGAAAGTATTTAGGATTGACAGGTCCAGTATTGGTCTCCATGCTTTGTCCTTTCTGGGTACTAGGAAAAGTCGTGAGTAAAATCCTTGGCCCTGTTCTTCTTGTGGGACATTTTGAATAGCTCATATATCCATAAGAGCTGCAATCTGTTTTTGTGCCTCTGCCCATTCGTTTTGAGGCAGGTTTGGCATACCTTTTGGTTTTGGAAGCGTGTGGAAGTGGAACCTGTACCCTTGAGAAACTATATTCAACACCCATTGGTCTTGGGTGATCATGTGCCAATTTTTTGAGAAAAGTGCTAGCTTTCCCCCTAGGGGTGCTGTCAACTGGTGAGTGCTTGGCATTTGCAGAGGAAAGTCATTGTGACTGTTTTCTATAAGGTTGTGATTGGTCTCCTCCTCCTTTGGGGGCTGAAGAACCCCATTGTTTAGGTCTGTAGGAGCCTTGGGGCTGAGATATGCCTCTTTGTGGCCTGTCTGACACTGGAAAGGACCAATTTTTTGAAGGCCAGTTCCTGCTAAATCTAGGTGGCTGAACTTGTATGAAATCTTTCACAGTTTGCATTGACTTTGCTTTATCCTCCATTTTCTTTAACACCTCTTCTGCCTTAACACCAAACAAAGTATCATGCTGTAGTGGAGCATCCAATAATTTCATTTTATCATGGTCAGGTAAACTTTGTTCTTTCAACCAAGCATGTCTTCGAATAACTGAGCCTGTAACTGCAGTTCTACAAGAAGCCTCTAATGAATCAAAACCACATTGCAGAGTACGCTTTCCCACTTGTTCAACTGCATGCAATAAATCCTGCATTTCTTTACAGTCAGGACCTTCTGTATTTGTAACCATTTTCTGCTTTAACAATGACATGAGATACTGCTGATATTTAAGCATGTGAAACTTGACAGTTTAAAGCTCTTACAGCTAAAGTAGCAGAAGTGTAAACTTTTTTCCCCCATCTGTCCAGAGCTCTTGAAACCCTATCTGAGGGGACAGGATTTTTGGCAGTGGAAGCTTTAACCCCTTTTGGACCCTGAGAAATAGTTTCTGGGTCCGCAGCGGGGTTTTTGTAAAGAAATTTATGAGAGTCAGGAACCCTGTAGTACCTGTCTGGCTTTACTGGTGCTGGGGGTAAAGAATCTGGAGACAGACTGGATTCAGAAAAAACATCATCAACAATATCAAGCACAGGGAGGATTAGCCATGGGCCTTGTCCTGAGGCAACAGAAGGAAATCTCTGAGCCTTTTCTTGGATTCTGAGTAATCCTGGCTCTCCCAATGGAAGTGTTCCCTCATGGTGTGCAGTGTTTCCCCAAAAGAGTAATCCTCAGGCGGTGAGGCCGAAGGAATGGAATCTTTAGCATCAGAGTCCTCATAGGGAGGGAGAGAATAGCCCTGGTCAGAGGAATCATAATCAGTGTCTTGCCTAGGGCTTTTGTCAGGAGGGGGATGGGAGCCCCTGATTAAAGTAATAAGGTCTTCAGCCATTTAAAGCATCTGTTTCTTAGGCATGGATAACTGTTCTGGAGAATGTTTCACTTGTTTCTTTGTCTTTAATGATGTTTTTGACTTTGCCTTTGCTGCTGTAGTAGCTTTAATTGTAAGCTGTGAAAGTCTGAAAACACCCTCAGAAGCCGGTGCCTGCTCAGCGGCTCCGGACCCATCTGAGGGTATATTTTCCGTAGGCCCAATACCTTGAGTTTCCACAGGCCTCGGTGTCTCCACGTGGCTGTCGGTTGCGGCCTGTGGCTCTGAGGTAGCGGGTGTCAGGGGCTGCGAAAGCGCCTCACTGAGAACCGGCGACTGGCCTAGAAGAAGCTTCGTCATTGATTTTGGATCTCGGATGCCTGTCTTTTTCTTTGTCTTTGCGTTTTTTATACATTCCGGTCGTCAGTTGTTCCGATGGCATTATGTAATTAAATCTTCGTCCAAAATAATGTAAAACAAAATCAAACCGTTTAATAGTGCGTTTATTAAATCTAGCACAAAACCGACAACTAGTGACGTCGTGGTCAGGGCCTAGGCAAGAAATGCAGTAAGAGTGGAAGTCCTTATGAGGTATTTGCTTCCCACAAGAAATACAATTAACAACTTTTACTGACATCGGTCTGGAGCAAGAAAAAGTTTCCCCAACGGGGTACTTAGCTTTATTGAAGACTTCGGTTCTGAAATTCAATTTTGAAAATCTCAGGAGTCGGCCAACCGGCACTTGCGAACTGCTTATGCTTCGGGCACCACGCGGCAAGAAAGACTGGGAAAACTGGCGTCAGTTGCAACTTTTATACCCCTGGTGCACTGAAATCAGGGAAGAGGCAACAGACGCCGGACCAAGACTTTGGAACTCGGGCCGACTACGGGTCGCCTGCCAGCAGGATAACCCAAGTGTAATGACTGCAATAGTGAAACACGATGAACATCCAGGACTGCAACAGTGAATACACTCGAACATCTACATTTATGGTAAGTGTACACAACTGTACTATGTTCTTCATGTTTCACTGTTGCAGTCATTACATTTGGGTAGAATCCCAAAGCTATGGTTGGGGAGGATGGAATTATACAGCCTTAGGAGCAGCTAAAAGGCCCTGCAGGACAGCAGTGGCAAAGTCTGCTCTGGATTTAGAGAAGAGAGGTAAATGGTAATGTTTGGTGAACGTATGAACTGAGCTCCAGGTAGCAGCTTCTTGAATGTCTCTGGTAGGACCCCTCTGAGAAAGGCTGCAGAAGTAGATGCAGCCCTGGTGGAATGAGATCTGATCCTGTTGGGGACAGGTTTACCATGGTGCATACAGCAGAAACAAATACAATGGCGTATCCATTTTGAAATAGTCTGCTTTGAAATAGCCTTTCCCTCTGCCCCTGCAGCAAATGCCACCAGTAATTGTTCAGATTTTCTTAGAGATTTTGTCCTGTTTAAGTAGAATCTTAGTTGTCTGTGTACATCCAATGAGTGCAGAATCCACTCACCCTTGTTCTGTGGATTTGGGAAGAAAGTTGGCAGATGAATGGTCTGATTAAGGGGCACACTAGATACCACTTTAGGTATAAAGGATGGATTGGTCCTGAGAACCACCCTATCCGGGTAAAAATAATAAAAAGGCTCCACTGCCATAAGAGCCTGTAGTTCTAAAATCCTTCTAGCTGAAGTGACTGCTAAAAGAAAAGCTGTTTTCCAAGAGAGAAATTTTAAGTCTGCAGTAGCAGCTGGCTCAAAAGTAGGTAGAGTGAATTTTTCCAAAACAAAATTGTGGTCCCATGCAGGAGTTGGTGCACTCCTGAGAGGTCTTAAATTGTTGGCCCCTCTGAGGTACTGCTTTAGCAGAGGATGAGAAAAGAGGGGAGGCTCTGTGTTGTAATGAGCTGAAATGGCAGAGGCATGGATTTTTATGGAAGAAAAAGATAGGCTTTTGTGAAGCATCTCAGTTAAGTATTGCGGAATCTGAGGAATATTGGGCATTGCTGTGCTTATTCCTTGTGCTTGGCTCCAGGCACAGAATCTTTTCCATTTGTCAGCATAAGATTTTCTAGTAGTAGGCCTTCTAGCCTCCAAAATGACATCCATCACAGGTTTGCTGAGAGATGTAACTGGTGAAATTAGCTGATTAACCATGCTGCAAGATTCAGAGTTTGGAGCAGAGTGTGCAGAATTTGATAGTTCTGCTGAGACAGTAGGTAAGGTGTCTGAGGCAGGTACCACGGAGGAAGGTGCGACATATTGCGTAGGAGCGGGTACCAGTGTTGGCATGGCCAGTCTGGAGCAAACAAAATAATTTTTTGTTTTTTCCTGTCTGACTTTTAGTAAGACCTTGGAGAGCAGAGGCAGAGGAGGAAAGGCATGGACGGATAGGTTTTTCCAGCCGAAGGATAGAGAATCCACTTTCCAAGCTTTTTTGTGATGAATTCTTGTGCAGAATTTGTCCAATTGATAGTTTTGGGGTGAGGCAAAAAGATATATGTCTGGGCTCCCCCATTTGCATGTCAACATGTTGAAGATTTGTGGATCCGTTTCCATTCATGTGGGTCCATAAGATTTCTGCTTAGTTCATCTGCCAGAGTATTTTGCTTTCCCGGCAGGAATTGAGCTTGTAGATGTATTTGATAAGTCAAGGCCGTGTTCCACAATGCCATGGCTAGTCTGCAAAGGGGGTAGGAATGGATACCCCCTGCTTGTTTATGTACCACATGACTGTGGTGTTGTCTGTCTTTATCAGTAGTTGTCCTGGATGAAGATAGTCCTTCAAGGCTGTCAGAGCATTCTGTACAGCTAGCATCTCTTTCTGGTTGATATGTAGGTGCATATGATTTGGGCTCCATTGGCCCTGAATGCATCTCCCTGCCAGATGCGCCCCCCCCCCCTCCCCAAGTATAATCTGATGCATCTGTAGTCAGGGTTTGGACAGCAGGGGGTGGAATGAATGACAGTCCCTTGTTTTGGTGGGAGGCCTCTGCCCACCATAGGCACTCTAGCTGCAGGCAAGGAACGATAGGAATCATTGTTTCCAGACTGTCACAATGTTGACTCCATAAGCTTTTTAGGTACCACTGAAGTTTCCTCATATGCAGTCTTGCATATGGAACTATTAGAATGCAGGAGGCCATAAACCCCAATGCCTGCATAATTTGTCTTGCAGACAGCTGGGTTTTTGTGGCCACCTGTTTGGAGTAAGTCATCAATTGAATTTGTTTTTCTGGCTTAAGGTAAGTCATCTGGGCAGTTGTATTCAAGCTTGCACCCAGGAATGTAATAATTTGAGAGGGTACCAGTTGTGATTTCTGCTCATTTATGGTGCATCCTAGACAAGTTAGAAGTCTTTTTACAAACGCCAGATGTTTTAGAAGAGTGTCCTTGTTTTCTGCCTGAATTAGACAATCGTCCAGGTATGGACAAATCTGAATATTTCTTTGCCTGCAAAATGCAATTACTGGTGCCAGGCACTTTGTGAAGACCCTGGGCGCAGTAGATAAGCCAGGGGCAGTGCAGAGAACTGGTAATGCAAATAGCCTGCTTTGAAGCGGAGGTATCTTCTGCAAGATTCCCTGATTGGGATATGCAGGTAAGCCTCTTTTAAGTCTAGAGTTGCCAGCCAGGCATCCTTGCCTAGCATAGGTAGTAATTGTGGGAGAGTCAGCATCTTGAATTTTGGAATGTCCAGAAATGTATTTAGAATGGATAAGTCCAGAACTGAACACCATGATTTGTCTTTTCTGGGTACCAGGAAAAGTCTTGAATAAAAACCTTGTCCCTCTTCCTTTTCTGGTACTGGTAGAATAGCCCCCATATTCATGAGGGACAACTTGTTTCTGGGCCTCTGCCCACTGATTTGGGGGCAGATCTGGCGATCTGTTTGGGATTGGCAACGTGTGGAAATGAAATCTGTATCCCTGGGATAATATATTTAAAACCCATTTGTCCTAGGCAATCAGTTGCCAGTTTTGTGCATGAAGTGCCAGTTTTTCCCCCAAAGGGGCGGCCAAAAGTTAAGTGCTTGGTGACTGCAATGGAAAGTCATTGAGACTACCATAGGAAGGTGCCTTGTTACTTCCAGATTTGGAGGTGGAGGCACCCCATTGCTTTGTTCTATAAGTTCCTTGTGACTGAAACCTGGAGCCTTTGGAATGTCTGGGTTTGACCTGATCGGCTCTGGTGGGTACTGGAAAGGACCAGTTCTTAGTAGGCCAGTGCCTACTGAACCTGGGTGGCTGCACTTGTAGGAAATCTTTTACAGTTTGCATAGATTTAGCTTTATCTTCCATCTTTTTCAAAACTTCTTCTGCCTTATTACCAAATAGACTGTCCTGTTGTAAAGGAGCATCCAACAATTTTGCTTTAACATGGTCAGGCAGATTTTGCTCCTTGAGCCAAGCATGCCTTCTTATCACAGATCCAGTTACAGCAGCCCTGCAAGAGGCCTCCAAGAAATCAAAACCACATTGCAAAGTATGTTTACCAACTTGTTCAGCTGAATGCAATACATCCTGCAACTCTATTTTCCACACAGTCAGAAATCAACATAATTTTCTGTTTAAGTAAGGCCATGACATGTTGATATTTAAGCATATGAAATTGACAGTTTAAAGCCCTGATTGCCAAGGTTGCAGACATGTAAAACTTCTTACCCCATCTATCCAGTGCCCTGGAATCTCCAACAGAAGGGGTAGTATTTTTAGCAGTAAAAGCCTTAACACCCTTGGGACCCTGAGAAATGGTTTCAGGGTCAGCAGTAGGGTTTTTAAAGAGGAATTTTTGGGCATCAGGAACCCTGTAATATCTGTCTGGCTTACTAGGAGCCGGAGGCAGGGAATCAGGAGCCATACTGGACTCTGAGAAAACATCATCAACAATGTCTGGAACAGGAGGTATAGCCAAAGGCCTATGCTGAGGAAGGAGGAAAAACCCAAGTCTCTTTTTAGATTCTGAGAAATCCTGACTCTCCCAGTGAAAGTGTTCCCCTTAAGGTATGCAAAGTTTCTCCAAAAGAAAAATCCTCAGGAGGAGAAGCAGAAGGGATGGAATCTTCTGCATCAGAGTCCTCATAAGTGGGAATAGAGAATTCCTGATCAGAAGAGGAATCAGAAGAAATAGAAACCTGATCTGAAGATTCATAGTCAGTGCCTTGCCTAGGCTTCTTAGCAGGAGGGGGATGGGTACCCTGATAAAGGTAATTAAATCCTCAGCCATTTTGATCATTTGTTTTTTAAGCATTGGGGCCTGAACACGTGGCCCAAGTGTCTTTTTTATTAGACATAGAAGTTGTTTTGAAGATGGCGTTGGTTTAATATACAAATATTTAGGCCTGAAAACACCCTCAGAAGCCGGTGCCTGCTCAGCGGCTCCAGACCCACCTAAGGTAGAGACATCTGCGGATTCAATACTTAAAGCATCTTGCGGCATACTGGACTCCGAATGGATCTCAGTAGAGGCCTGTGAATCAAAAGTTGCGGGTATCAGGGGCTGCGAAAGCACCTCACTGAGTACTGGCGAACGGCTTAGGAGAAGCTTCGTCGTCGGTTTTGGAATTCGACGGTCTGTGTGTGTCTTTTTCTTTGCGTTTTTTAGGTATTCCGGTAGTCGGATTGCTAACCGACAACATTTCTGGATAGTTAAATCTCGAGCCAAAATATTTAGAAGCAAAAATATACAGACGTTTAATAGTGCATTGATTAAATTTAGCACAAAACCGACAGCAAGGCACGTTGTGGTCAGGGTCTAGGCAAGGAATACAGTACAAATGAAAATCCTTATGAGGTATTTGCTTCCAACAAGTAATAGTGGGGAAGTTTGCACTGAACCTGTCTGCCAAGACATCGCCAATATCCTGGCAGACAGGTTCAGTGCAAACTTCTCCACCCCCCCCCCCCCCAAAAGAGCAAGTAGCTATCCCGGCAGAGGGCTGCCTCCCAAACATCTCTGATGCTCAGGTGAAGGCTGCCCTCTCCAAAGCAAAAAACACTGCTTCCATGGGACCAGATGGCGTCCCGGGTTGCGTCCTACATGAACTCCAAGAGGAACTAATCCCTCAAATAAAACAGCTATACAATCTCAGCCTCACTACAGGATATGTGCCCACAGAATGGCGTACAGCAACAGTGGTCCCACTCCACAAAGGTGGAGCCTCTCACGGACCCTGGAAACTATCGCCCCATAAGCCTGACTAGCTTAGTCTGCAAGGCTATGGAGAGGATCATCATGGAGCTCATAGACAAAGACATTGGGGACCTACAGACACTAGATCCTACCCAGTTCGGCTTTGTCAAGGGCAGATCCTGCCTTTTGAACCTGGTTGACTTCTTCGAAACAGTCACCAAAGCCATAGATGAAGGGAAGGTAGTCCACACAGCCTATCTGGACCTTGCAAAGGCATTTGACACAATACCCTACTCGGGCATCATAGATAAGCTATCCAGCTTAAATATAAACCCCTATGTCACAAGATGGGTCGCAAACTGGCTCAAAGACAGAACCCACAGAGTGAGAGTTGCTGCAGCCATGTCAGACTCAAAACCGGTCACAAGTGGTGTCCCACAGGGTTCTGTCCTGGGACCACTCTTGTTCGGTATATACTTTTCCGAGGTACAGGCAAACGTGGGAGGACTATGGCTCACAAAGTTCGCAGACGACTGCAAACTGGGCGCCATAATTGACTCTCCAGCTGACACAAACATCCTTCAAAAAGGTCTCACAGAGACAGATAACTGGTGCCAGCGCCATGGTTTAAAGCTAAATGCCAAAAAATGTATAGTCATACCGTTTGGCAAAAACAATGTGCCCACAAATTACCACATAGGCGAAAACCCATTAAGTACAGAGAAAGTTATTAGGGACCTGGGGACCCAAGTTGATAGCAATCTCTCCTTTGAAAACCACATTGCCAAAGTGGTTAGAAAGACCTTCTACATAGCCCACCTCATCACGAAGGGTTTCACATCTAGATCAAGAGAGGTAATCGTGCCCCTTTATTCATCCCTCATCAGGCCCATCATAGAATACAATGCCCCTTTTGGGATGTACCTTACCCGACACCTGCAGCAATTAGAAAGACCCCAAAAGTATCTCACCAAGAGGATCAAGGATCTCAAACTGATGCCATATGCTGCTTGGTTAAAAAAACTCCAGCTATACTCAGTTGCATACCGCCTACTTCGAGGCGATCTATGCCTGACATACAAAGCTATGTCAAATCCAGAATTAATGGACATGCTCCACCTCAGTAAATCTAAATCCCTTAGAGCCACATGCTCGAGGGACTTGAACCTCAGCACAGAAATAAATAGAACTTGCTGGAGGGACAGGTTCATAACCCAGAGGCTCCCTTCGCTCTGGAATAGAATTCCAGTTCATGTGAGGCAAAGCACCTCACTGAATCTCTTCAAGAAGAATCTCGATAGGTGGATGGGGGATTGTAAGTTTGTCCCAGGGATTACTCCCGTGTCACTATTAGACAGAGGCACAGTAAACTAAACCTTAAAAAGGGCACAGTATACTGAAATCAAGGGGTGGCGTAAGCCATACAGAATCGGGCTAGGCTTATAATTGCCCCAGGGCAGATAGCCTAGTATGAACCTATGAACCTATAATACAATTAACAACTTTTACTGACATTGGTAAGGAGCAAGAAAAAGTTTCCCCAATGGGGTACTTAGCATTTAGTTGAAGACTTCGGTTCTGAAACTCGAAAATGAAAATTTCAGGAGTCGGCTGACTGGCACTTGCGAACTGCTTCTGCTTCGGGCAACGTGCGGCAAGAAAGACTGATGTAATGGCGTCGGCTGCATGTTTTACACCCTTGACGACCTGACATCATGGAAGGTACAGCAACCGACGCAGGACCCAAGACTTTGTTAATCAGGCCGACTGAGGGCAACCTGCCAGCAGATTACCCAAATGTAATGACTGCAACAGTGAAACACGAAGAACATCAGCAGCACTACCTGTGGTCATCACAGTTATGCATTTTGTGCCCACTGGAAGTGCACTTTTTAAATCCAGTAGGCTTATCAGTCATAGTTGAGAACTAAGCCCAACTACAAAGTACAAAGAAAAAATTGAAGTTATAAACAAGAAAGTTTTTTTTTTGTTTTATAAACACATATACTAATGAAAAAGTTATACCAACAATGGTGACACTAATAATATCTTACAGAGAAGTATCTATGAAGATCCTGTGGAACATAAAGATGCTAAATGAAGAGAAGAAGTAAAAGAAAGAATAAGAAGTTCAAAGGTACAAGAAATTAAATGGGACAAAGTAACAGCCAGAGAGATTGAAACAAAGTTAAGAAAAGCTTCTAATTTGAAAACCCCAGGGTCCGATGCAGTACCTAACTTTTGGTTAAAAGTATTAACATCTTTGCAGAAAGATTTAAGCCATAAGTAAGAACTATTTATGTGCGCACCCTGAACAGACACCAACCTGGCTAACAGGAAAAACAATGCTCCTACTTAACAGTGAACCTACAAGCTACCCTAAAAAATATAGACCAATAATTTGCCTTCCGACAGAGTATAAACTATAAACAAGAAATGATGCCAACAGAGTTTATAGTCATTTAAAAGAAAACACAATTATGGCAGTAGAACAAATGGGCAATAAAAGGAAGTCATATGGAACAAAGGATTATTTCTTGTTAAAGTCAAAGTGGAGAACTATAAAAAGGGGAAGAATCTAAGTATGGCATGGATTAACTACAAAAAAGCATTTAACAGTATCCCACATTCATGGATAAGAGTGCTTAAAAATGTATAACATACACCCTACACTGATCAACTACATTACAGTGACCATGAAACGATGGCAGACCACTATGCAATTAAACCATGATAAAGGACAAATTATTACCCAGGGATAAAAATTAAAAGGGGGATATTCCAGGGTGACTCCTCCTCACTGTTGCTATTCTGCCTTGCCCTTAACCCATTAAGCTGTCTACTTAACAGCTTAGGCCATGGCTACGATTTAGCTCCTAGAAAATAACAAAGTGTAAAGACTTCTCAGCTTCTCTTTGTCAATTTAAAACTGTATAAAGCTCATCAGATGAGGAACTGAAAGCACAAATGCAAGTTGTCAAAACTTTTTCAGATGATACAAGAATGTAATTTGGTCTTGATAAATGTGCAAAAGCAACCTTTAAAGCAGGAAAACATTAGTTTGGGACAAGAAAGTGACATAAAAGAACTTCAGCAAGAGGGACTGTATAAAATATTTGGGAACTGATGAAGGATCAACAATACAATATGAACAAATGTGAATAAAATTTAGTAAGGAATACGTTAGAAGAATTAATCCTGAAAACAGCGTTGACATCTATGAACAAAATCCAAGTTATAAACCCAAAACTATAAAGCCAAGAAGTAATAGCTTAGCGGTAGAGTTGCCGGCCTAAGAGTAGGCAGGCAGGGTTCGAGCCCCCACAACAACCTTTGGGAGGTTGGTGTAATGGTTAATGTGCTTACCTTAGAAACACAAGGTGCAGGGTTCGAGTCTCACATGGGGTAATTGGCTAGTCTTAAAATGGCCCCCGAGGACAGTTAGCCTAGTACTAATCTATAAACCAATTTGCTCTTGCAAGAGGGACTGTATAAAATATTTGGGAACTGATGAAGAATCAACAATACAATATGAACAAATGTGAATAAAATTTAGTAAGGAATACGTTAGAAGAGTTAATCCTGAAAACAGCGTTGACATCTATGAACAAAATCCAAGTTATAAACCAATTTGCTCTTCCTGTCCTAACTTATAGTTTTGGAGTGATTGACTGGCCCCAAAACATGTTGGATAGATTAGACAGGAAAACAAGAAGGATGCTTCATGCTCACCAAATGATTAATAAAAATTAGTGCAGACCAAGATTATATAATCCCCATTCTGAAGGAGGGATGGGCCTCAAACTGATTACACGTTGTTGTTGTCTCCTTCGTCTTTTCCCGGTTAGGGGTCGCCACAGCGGAACTCTGGTCCGCTAATGATTGGCAGTTGATTTTGACGTGCCGAGTTGCCAGCCCTAATGCACAACCTTCAACGAAGGTATGCCCATTCACGCAGGTCTCCACGCAGAAGACGCTCTGAGAGTCGAACTGGTCAGCGTCTTACTGTGAGATACATCTGAAATCGTGGGACTCTATCCATATCTGATGACCTCACAAGACCCACATGTAGTGAAAGTTTTGAAACAGGAGAATAAACCTAAGATGACTTTGCTGCTTAATCTTGCAGAAGCATATTGGTGTCAACCAGGAATGGAAACCAAACCAGAAGTAGATAAAAATCAGGCAACTGAATGTGCCAAAAAAACAAAGAAAGGAAGGTCAAGGACCAAATGAAAAGGCAAAAAATGTGGTAAATGCGTAAATATAGGTGCAAGTATTGAAAACTTCTGGAAGAACCTCATGTTGATCAGGAAGAATGCAGGAATGGTTAAGGAGAGGTGAATTCAAACCAAGAGATGAAAGGTTAATATTGGTGGCCCAACATAGTGGTCTGTATACACGTTGGTTTACTAAGTCCATTAAACATGTGGGAGAAACAGACAAATGTAGGTTTTGTAAAACCGAATTGGAAACAGTCACACACCTCATTGTGGATGTGAGCTAATCTCCCATCGACAGTTCTCACTACCTTCTACAGAGGTAAAATAGAAAGCATCCTGACGAATAACCTCATAGCATGGTATGGAAGCTGCTCTACCTCTGAGCGCAAATCCCTCCAGAGAGTGGTGAAGACAGCCGAGAGGATTATTAAGACCACCTATCCAAGACTGCACTCACCTTGCTTACAGACTGTTCCTACATCTATCATCCAGAAAGCACTTCTGAAGCATACATTGCAGAACTATGATATTCACCATAGCTCTAACTTACAGGCCATCTAGGGTAGTAGCAATGCAGTAAAATATCCTTTCTTTCAGTGCAATACATGTTGCGAATTCGTAACGTAACCATAGTGCAATACTCTAAGGTCTGTAATGCAATACTCTAATGCTTACAGTGCAATACTCATAGGTCTCTTTCTGTGCAAGAATCAATGTGATGTCTTAATCAAGTACCTGTACAATACTAAAGTCTCATGCAAGCAAGTGTTCAGTTCGAAAAGTGTTAAAATGTGTTTCTAATTATGTGCAATATTAGTCCATACACCTGCATGTCCGTGATGTAACAGCTAGGTGTTATATTCATAATATAACATTTAATTTCATTTCCACTCCCTCCCTTTTTCCTCTAACTCAACCTATTCCCCTCTCACTGCTCTGCTCTCCTCTAATTCTTCCTACCTCTCACCTCATGAAACTACGAGTCCATATATGCCTGTACTCCAAATTACACTTATGTACTCCACAATACTTGTGTTTTAATTTCATTCAATGCTTTGTTACACCTTGCTCAAATATTATTCTGTCTTATATGTTACTGTGTTTTAGTAGTTTTTGAAAACTATTGTACTTGTTAACTTTGTTGATATTAGCTTTGTAATGTTTGTATATCGAGCTTTTCTCCCCGTGCCTCCATTGAAAACGGGCTCGTTTTTGGCCCAATGGACTTTCCCGGTTAACAAACTGCAAATAAATAAATAAATAAATATATGTAAACGTCTGTGAAAACAGTCTGCATGTTGTTTACACAGAGTCCAGAGACATGAATTTTGTTCAGTTTTTGCACTTGTGTGATTTCTGAATGACAATAAAGTTGACTTTGACATACTAATGGCAGAAGGACTGTATAATAAAAGCCGTAATAATGTGTCAAGATTGTTGCACTGGGGATTGTGCAAACATTATTGGTACTGAAGTGGCTGAAAAACACTGGAAACATGAGCCACAAAGCATATAGAAAATGATGAAGTTTACATCACATGGGATCATCCATTACCAACAGTTCAAAAGATAGATGCTAGAAAAACGGATATAGTGGTCCATGAAAAGAAGGCAAAAGTAGCATTGATCATTGAAATTGCCACACCCAGTGATTACAGCGTCTTGCGTATAGAGACACACACAAAATAAAAAAATATCAAGATTTGCAGGCAGACAAGAGAGCAATGTGGAAGAAAGATACCTAGACAGTCCCAATAGTAGTAGGAGCAATGGGTCTTATAAAAAAAAAAAAAATCTACAATCGTATTTAGATGTTACCAATACATGTAACTCCATACAAATTACAGGAGGAGTCATTACTGAGGACATTATAGGTGCTGTGAAGAGCATTTCTGGCTGACATCAGACTGAAATAATACTAATTTCGTGAACTTTAATCGTACTTTGACATAGGAATGGGGTCCATTCCCATCATGGTATTAGAAAAGTACAGTTTTGTACCTACCATAAATGTAGATGTTCGAAGATCCACATTGCTGCAGTCCTTACACTTGGGGGTAGTCCGCTGTCCTCGGTCGGCCCGAATATCAAAGTATAAGGCTGACGTCGGTCAAGGCGCATTAGACTGACATCAGGACGTCAGGGTACAAATGCGCATGACAGACGTCATATCCTCAGTCTTTTCTTGCCCCAGATGTCAGAAGACCCTAAAAATGAAGGTCAAAACCAAAAGACAGCAAACACCCAACCAACCACCCTTGCACTCACAATATGTACAATATATACAAGATATACAATATTTACAACCCAACCCACACAACCGCCTCTAACTACAGAGGGGAAGGAGGGAGGGTAAATTGGACTGCAGCAATGTGGATCTTCGAACATCTACATTTATGGTAGGTACAAAACTGTACTATGTTCTTCATCTCACATTGCTGCAGTCCTTACACTTGGGTAGAATCCCAAAGCAGAGGAAAGGGAGGATGGCCAAACTATAAGGAAGCAGGAGCTGCCAAAATGCCCTGTAAAATAGCAGTGGCAAAACCAGCCCTAGATTTAGAGTAAAGTGGAAGGTGATAATGCTTAGAGAAAGTATGCACTGAACTCCAAGTAGCTGCCTCCAAAATATCCTTAGTTGCCACCCCCCTTAAAAAAGCTGTCGAAGTGGCAGTAGCCCTAGTGGAATGAGGCCTAATCCCAGCTGGAATCTCCTTGCCATGATGGGAATAACAGAAAGCAATGCAAAACCCAATCCACTTAGAAATAGTTTGTTTTGACACAGGCTTGCCCTGAGAACCCAAAGCAAATGAAACAAATAACTGATGAGACTGCCTGAACCCTTTAGTTCTGTCCAAATAATATCGCAACTGCCTGTGCACATCTAAAGTATGCAAAATCTTTTCCCCTTTATTTTGGGGATTTGCATAAAAAGTAGGCAAATGAATAGTTTGGTTTAAAGCCACACTAGAAACCACTTTAGGCATAAAGGAAGGATTAGTACGTAAAGATACCCTATCCTTATGGAAAATTAAGAAAGGCTCAACCGCCATAAGGGCCTGCAACTCAGAAACCCTTCTTGCAGAGGTAATAGCCAACAAAAAAGCAGTCTTCCATGATAAAAATTTTAACTCAGTAGTAGCTGCAGGCTCAAAAGGTTGTAGAGTGAGTTTCTCCAACACAAAATTGAGATCCCAAGCAGGAGTAGGAGCTCTTCGTGGGGTCTTATATTCTTTGCCCTCTAAGAAATTGCTTGAACAAAGGATGAGAAAACAATGGTGGGTCACAATCTTAGTGAGCGAAATTGCTGCAGCATGAACCTTAATAGAAGAGAAGGACAAACCTTTGTCCAGTAACTCAGTAAGATATTGAAGAGCCACACTTAAATTAGGCTCAGAAACATCAAAATCCTTTGCTGCACTCCAAAATAAAAATCTCTTCCATTTATCTGCGTACACTTTCCTTGTACTAGGCCTTCTAGCTTCCAAAATAACATTCAAAACTTGCTGTGGAAGTGGAGGCCCACTATGGTTCAAAACAGAATATGCCAGGCTGTTAGGTGCAGAGAGTGAAGCTTGACATTGAGCAAATGACTGTCCTCCTGAGACAACAGGTGTGGAATTGAAGGCAAAGGCCATGGAGGCTTCCTTACCAGGCTTCTCAGTAATGGGTACCAATGCTGTCGAGGCCAATCTGGAGCTATCAAAATCATCCTTGGCTTGTCTTGTCTGGCCTTTAGTAGTACCTTTGGGAGGAGAGGCAGAGGTGGAAAGGCATACACATGAAGATTGCTCCAACTGAAAGAAAGAGCATCCACTTTCCAAGCTGTGGGATGAAACCTTTTTGTGCAAAACTTTGGCAGCTGGTGGTTTAGTGGAGAAGCGAACAGATCTATGTCTGGAGTTCCCCATGACACTGTCAATTTCTGAAATACATGAGGATCCAATTTCCACTCGTGGGGATCCATAATTTGTCTGCTCAACACATCTGCTAAGGAGTTCTGTGTTACCGGCAGAAACCTTGCCTGAAGATTTAGCTGTAAACTGAGAGCAGTCTCCCACAAAATCATTGCTTGCCTGCATAGAGGATAAGAATGTGTTCTGCCTTGCTTGTTGATGTACCACATGACAGTTGTGTTGTCTGTTAGAATCAACACCTGCCCTGGAAGAAGTAAATCCTTGAAAGCTATTAATGCAAACTGGACTGCTAACATCTCTTTCAAGTTGATAGGTAGAAGTTGTAGTCTGGCAGGCCACTTGTCTTGTATCCACTTTCCATTCAGATGAGCTCCCCAAGCTTTGTCTGAGGCATCTGTCGTTAGAATCTGACTCGCCTCTGGCCGGGTCACAGAGAGTCCCTTGTTTAGGTGACATTCCTGAGCCCACCACAATTCCTTTTGAATGCAAGGTATTATTTGAATGACAGTGTCCAAATCCTGGCAGTGCTGTGTCCATACATTTTTGAGATACCATTGTAGCTTCTTCATATGCAGTTTGGCATTGGGAAGCACCAGAATACAAGATGCCATGAACCCCAAGGCTTGAAGGACTGTCCTTGCAGTCAGCCTGGACTGATGAGACAACTGATGAAAGTAAAGGGAAAGATTCTTTTGTTTGTCCGGGGTCAAAAAGGCCATCTGGGATGCTGTATTCAGTCTCACACCCAGAAAGCACATGTCCTGAGAGGGTACTAGACTGGACTTTATTTCGCTCACAGAATACCCCAGGCATCTTAGCACTGCTATCACATAATCCAAATGATGAAGAAGCTCGATCCTTCCTTGAGCCAGAATCAGGCAATCGTCCAAATAAGGATAGATCTGTATTCCTTTTAACCTGAGGAAAGCTATCACTGGAGCCAGAACTTTCGTGAACACTCTGGCTGCAGTAGATAAGCCAAAGGGCAATGCAGAGAACTGATAATGAGAAGTCCCAGCTCGAAAACGCAGATACTTCCTGCAACTCAGTCTGATAGGAACATGAAGGTAAGCCTCCTTGAGATCCAAAGTTACCATCCAATGATCTTTGCCCAGCAGAGGTAAAAGCTGCTGTAACGTCAACATTTTGAACTTGGGAATGTCCAGATAAGTGTTGAGGATAGATAAGTCCAAAATTGGTCTCCAAGTGTTCCCTTTCTTTGGTACTAGGAACAGGCGAGAATAAAATCCTAGGCCCACTTCTGGCATAGGGACAGGCTGTATGGCCCCTATTTGGAGTAACAGAGAAATTTGCTTGTGAGCCTCTATTCTTTGTTGAGGAGGAACGTCTGGCATGCCTTTGAAAGGAGGCAAGGTATGGAAATAAAACCTGTAACCGTGGTGTATGATATCCAATACCCATCTGTCTTGGGTAATTAAACATCAATTTTCTTTGAAAAGTGCCAACCTTCCTCCCAAAGGTGCTGCCAGACGAGAAGGCTCTGGCAGCTGAAAAGGTAGGTCATTGGGTCTGTTTACGAAAGGACTGACCCCTGCCCTCACCCAAAGACTGTGCAGGAGAACTCCCTGTTCTAGGCCTGAAAGAGCCCTGAGCTCTGCCCCTACCACGTCTAGATCTACCCCTAGACTGGGAATCATAAGAAGGATACGTCCACCCCTTAGTAGGCCAATTTCTACTAAACTTTGGAGGCTGAACCTGCAAAAAATCTTTAACAGTCTGCATAGACTTAGCCTTGTCTTCCATTTTCTTTAAAACTGCCTCAACAGGAGAACCAAACAACACATCAGATTGTAAAGGAGCATCTAAAATCCTTGTTTTAACATGGTCAGATAAATTCTGATCCCTCAGCCAGGCGTGCCTGCGAAGTACTGACCCAGTGGCAGCCACCCTAGACGAGGCCTGTACAGCATCAAAACCACATTGCAAAGAATGCTTACCCACCTGTTCAGAAACATGTACTAAATCTTGTACCTCTTTACACTCAATACCCTCTGCCAGAGCATCTACCTTAGACTTCAATTGAGAAAGGAGATAATTTTGGTATTTCAACATGTGAAACTGGCAATTCAAAGCCCTCATAGCTAGGGTGGAGGAAGTATAAACTTTCTTTCCCCATCTATCCAAAGCCCTGGCCTCTTTATCTGGAGGAACCGGATTTTTGACAACAGAAGCCTTAACACCCTTAGGCCCCTGACTAACAGTTTCTGGGTCTGCCCTAGGACTCTTAAAAAGATACTTATGAGCTTCAGGCACCCTGTAATACCTGTCCGGTTTAACAGGAGCAGGAGGCAAAGAATCAGGATTAAGGGAAGCTTCTGTAAACACATCTTCCACAACATCCAGAACAGGAGGTATAGCCAAAGGCCTATGCTGGGGTAAAAACAAAAATTCCCTAAGCCTTTTCCTGGAATCAGAGAAGTCCTGACCTTCCCACTTAAAATGCTCCTTCATGGAATGAAGAGTCTCTGAAAAAGAAAAATCCTCAGGAGGAGAAGCAGAAGGAGTAGAATCATCCACATCAGAATCAGAATAAGGAGAATACTCCTGCAAGTCTTCAGCCGAAGACTCAGAAACATCCGAAGCCTGCTCAAAACTCCCTAGCTCAGGTTCCACCCTAGGTCTCTTATCAGGAGGGGGCAAAGAACCTCTAATCAAAGTAATCAAATCTTCTGCCATTTTAAGCATATGCTTCTTGGGCACAGATCCTGAAGAACTAGGGGTGACACCAACCGAAGCTAAACCTGGCCTGCCTCTGGGAGAAGCCTTGGAAACAGAAGGAGAGGGCCTAACCACCCTGGGAAGGGAGGGGAGCCCAGTAACCTGAGAAGCCCCTTCAGCCTGACCTGCCTCCTGAGAGGCCACATCTTGCAATAACAAAGTCTCTCCCTGGGACTCCAGAGAAGCCTCCGGCAGAACCACCGGCTCCACCAACACCTCTACAGAACCGGCGTCTGGTACGGATGGCTCTTCAAACCTAGGCTTAACTCCTTTGTCCTTGCGCTTCTTCGAAGAAGCGGGCGTCGGAGCATCCGACGGCATTTTATAATTGCACCGCTTCCCAAAGACTAACCTGGCACAATCTAACCTTCTCTTTATAGTGCGCTTATTGAATCTAGCACAAGAGCGACACCCAACAATGTCGTGCTCAGGCCCTAAACAAGGAATACACAAAGTATGGTAATCTCTATGCGGTATCTGTTTCCCACAAGAAATACAGTTATTCACTTTTTCTGACATCCGGTAAACCACTGAGGCAAGAAAAACTAAAATATTCCCAACGGGTACTTAGCCAACTTTGACTCGGTCTGAAACTCCGAATTCGAAAAATTTCAGAACGCCGAACGGCACTTGCAACGCTGCTTCTGCATCGGACCATGCGGCAAAAAAGACTGAGGATATGACGTCGGTCATGCGCATTTGTACCCTGACGTCCTGATGTCAGTCTAATGCGCCTTGACCGACGTCAGCCTTATACTTTGATATTCGGGCCGACCGAGGACAGCGGACTACCCCCAAGTTTAAGGACTGCAGCAATGTGAGATGAAGAACATCACAAAAGATTTGGAGAAATTAAAAAAAGAAGGTAAAGGAAATAAACTACAAAGAGGATACTATAAAAGTTATAATCAAGAAATAAAGTTAAACTATGAGGGTTTGACTCACTATTCCCAATAAAAATCAAGATACAGAGCTCAAGAGAAAGCAATCCCAACCAAATCGTTACAGTGGCAAATGAGAGCTGGGGTAAAGTAATGCTCAGGGACACTATGTGTAAAGGGAGGAGCTCAAGCCTCTGATTCTAGACTCTAAGAAAGCAGCTGAGTCAGATCCAAGGCTTGAATCTGCGACCCATATGTTGAGGAACAAAGGAAAATGACATCAGGTGGGTTGTTTTGCTTAAAGTCCCTAACTTCCTCTTAACCCCATGGCTGCCCTGCTGCATACTCTGCTGAAGCAGAAAAGTACAGTTTTGTACCTACCATAAATGTAGATGTCCGATAGATATGCAACTGCAGTCCTTACATATGGGTTGTCTTGCCTCAGGCAGCCCTTCGGTCGGCCGGATTCCAAAGTCTGGGTCCGGCGTCGGCTGATGTCGCCCCTTCCCCGAAGTCAGAGCGACTGGGGTATAAAAGCATCAGTCGACGCCATCTTCTTCAGTGTTTCTTGCCCCAGATGCCAGGTGCCCTCCAAAGAAGGCTAAAATTAGAGACTGGATAAAAAATTCCAGACATGCACAACAGTAATAAACAGATACACCATAACAGGTTTCCCCAGCTAATTTGGAAAAGGGGAGTGGACCCAAAAAGGATAATTTACAGAGGGGTAGGAGGGAGGGAAAACCTGACTGCAGTTGCATATCTATCGGACATCTACATTTATGGTAGGTACAAAACTGTACTATGTCCTTCAAGAATGCAACTGCAGTCCTTACATATGGGTTGAATACCATAGCCAAGCTGGGGGTGGTAGGGTCTAAGATAAGGATGGTGTAGCTAAAATGCCCTGCAGGACTGCCGAAGCAAAGCCTGCTCGGGATCTGGAATATAGAGGCAGGTTGTAGTGTTTGGAAAATGTATGCACGGAGCTCCATGTAGCAGCTTCTAGAATGTCTTTTGTAGCCACCCCTCTTAAAAAGGCTGTGAATGTGGCTATAGCTCTGGTGGAGTGTGGCCTGATATTGGCTGGCACACCTTTTCCATGGAAAGAGTAACAGAATCTGATGCAGTGTCCAATCCATTTTGAAATTGTTTGTTTGGAAATTGCCTTTCCTTGTACTCCAGCAGCGTAAGCTACAAATAGTTGGTCAGACTTTCTGTTGGCTTTTGTTCTATCCAAGTAGTAGCGCAATTGTCTGTGTATGTCCAAAGTGTGCAGCAGCTTTTCTCCTTTATTTTGAGGATTGGGAAAGAAGGTAGGCAAATGAATTGCTTGATTTAGAGACACCCTGGATATCACTTTTGGCATGAATGAAGGATTGGTTCTTAAGGAAACTCTGTCCTGATGAAAAATGAGAAATGGAGGTACTGCCATGAGGGCCTGTATCTCCGAGACTCTTCTTGCTGAGGTAATTGCCAACAGGAAAACTGTTTTCCAGGAGAGAAATTGCAATTCTGAAGATGCTGCTGGCTCAAAAGGAGGGAGAGTTAATTTTTCCAACACGAAGTTGAGGTCCCATGCAGGCACTGGTGGTTTTCTGGGAGGTTTGATATTCTTAATCCCTCTTAGAAACTGTCTTAGCAAAGGATGTGAAAACACAGGTGGATCACTGTTGTATTTTGCTGAAATTGCTGAAGCGTGTATTTTTATGGAAGAATATGAAAGGTCATTATGTAGCATTTCTGCCAAGTATTCTAGTATCTGTGGGATGCTCATTACTGATGCATCCTGACCCTTGCTGGCATTCCAGATGCTGAATCTCTTCCATTTGGCTGAGTAAGTTTTTCTGGTGGAAGGTCTGCGTGCTTCCAGTAAGATCTCTTGAACTTTTTTGGAGAGAGAGATATGGGGAGAAGTCATGGAACCCTCCAAGCTGTCAGCTGTAATGTTTGCAGGTTGGGATGAGACGTCCTGTAATTGTGCTGAGTCAGAAGCAGAGGCCATTGAGGCAGGGGCCACGGCTTGGTGCGAGTTATGCTCCTTAGTAATGGATATCAGTGCTGTCTTGGCCAGTCTGGAGCTATCAAAACGCCTTTCGGTTGTTCTGCTTTGATCTTCAGTAACACCTTGGTCATTAATGGTAGAGGTGGGAATGCATAGATTGTTAGAAAGTTCCAGCTGAAGGAGAGAGCATCCATTCTCCAGGCTTGAGGATGGTGTGTCCTCGAGCAGTACTTCTTCAGATGATGATTGAGGTGTGAGGCAAACAGGTCTATGTCCGGCCTCCCCCATGCATGAGTTATTTGTGAAGAAATGTCTGGATGCAACATCCATTCGTGCGGATCCAAGATGTTTCTGCTTAGACTGTTCGCCAGAACATTGTCCTTGCCTGGAACAAACTGGGATTGCAACTGTATGTTCAGTTTCAGGGCCTTTTCCCAAAGAGTCATTGTTAGCCTGCAGAGGGGGTAAGAATGAGTGCCTCCCTGTTTGTTTATGTACCACATAACAGTGGTGTTGTCTGTCTTTATTAGCAGTTGACCTTGCTGAAGAAATTTTCCGAAGGCCTCGATTGATGTGTAGATGCACTTCCCGGGTTGTCCATTGCCCTTGAATGCATCTGCCCTCCATGTGCGCCCCCCATCCATGATCTGAGGCGTCTGTTGTAATGGTTTGGCTTGTTTGAGGTTTGTTGAAAGACATGCCTTTGTTTAGCTGGCTTGCTTGTCCCCACCACAAAAATTCCTTTTGTACACATGGAATGAGTGGAATGAGTGGAATAATTGCTTCTAAGTTGTGGCTGTGTTGAGACCATAAACTTTTTAGGTACCATTGTATTTTTCTCATGTGTAGTCTTGCCAGTGGAATCAGAAGAATGCAAGATGCCATAAAACCCAGAGCTTGCAGGATTTTCCTTGCAGTCATCTGGGTGAGCTTTGCTAGGCTTTTGAAGTAATGTGGTAATTGTTCTTGTTTTTCTTCTGCGAGAAAAGCCATTTGTGAGTTTGTGTCCAGTTTGGATCCTAGAAAAATTATTTGTTGGGATGGCAGTAGTCTTGATTTTTGAATGTTGACTGTGTATCCCAAAGCCTGTAGCAAGTGAATGACATAGTTCAAGTTTCTTATCAAGGCTTGCTTGCTGTCCTCTTGTATAAGGCAGTCGTCCAGGTAAGGGTATATTTGTATCCCCTGGAGTCTGCAGTGTGCAATTACTGATGCCAGGCATTTCGTGAATACTCTGGGCGCAGTAGATAAGCCAAAAGGCAATGCTAAGAATTGATAATGCTCTGACCCTGCAAGAATCTGAGGTATCTTCTGCAACTGTGTCTGATTGGGACATGCAGGTATGCCTCCTTGAGGTCCAGAGTAATCGGCCAAGACCCCTTGCCCAGCATGGGAAGAAGTTGCTGTAACGTCAGCATTTTGAATTTTGGCACAATGAGAAAAGTGTTTAGAGCGGACAAGTCCAGTATAGGTCTCCATTGCTTTTCTTTTCTTGGAACAAGGAACAGTCTTGAGTAGAATCCCTGGCCTTGTTCCTGAGGAGGAACCTTTTCTATTGCTTTGATTTGTAGCAGCTTTGAAACCTGTATGAGTGCCTCTGCCCTTTGATTTTGTGGCAGGTTTGGCATGCTTTGTCTTGTTGGTAAGGTATGGAAGTGGAACCTGTAACCTTTGTCTATTATGTCCAGAATCCATTTGTCCTTTGTTAAAAAGTGCCAATTTCTTGAAAATAAGGATAATTTTCCGCCTAAAGGTGCTTCTCTCTGAGCCTTGGTCGGCGGTGTCAAAGTCAAGTCATTGTGATTGTCCCTGTGGAGCAATAGAAGTCCTTGTGCCACTTCTCTGATTAGTCGGTTGCCATTGGCGGCCCCTGTAGGAGCCTCGGTATTGCCCTCTACCTCGAGCACGCCTGTTTTTTCCCCTTTGGAACTTGTCAGTATCTGGAAAGGACCAATTCTTCGAAGGCCAATTCCTGCTGAACCTTGGTGGCTGAACCTGGAGGAAATCTTTGACTGTTTGTACTGATTTAGCCTTTTCCTCAATTGATTTCAACACATCCTGAGCATTAGCACCAAATAGCTTGTGTTTTTCCATAGGTGCATCTAGAAGCTTTACTTTAACATGATCTGGCAATGCCTGTTCTTTCAACCAAGCATGTCTACGAATGACAGCCCCTGTCATAGCTGCCCTACATGAAGCTTCCAATGCATCATAACCACACTGTAGAAAATGCTTGCTAACCTGCTGAGTATTATGAACCAAATCCTGCAAGGCCTTTCTATCTAAAGGCTCAGGAGAGGCTAACTTTTTCTGTAAATCATCCATCAAGAAATCCTGATACTGAAACATATGAAAAAGACAGTTAAGTGCCCTCATGGCAAGGGTGGTTGAGGTATAAACTTTTTTGCCCCACCTCTCCAGGGACTTAGATTCCCTGTCAGCGGGCAAAGGATTTTTGGCTGTGGAAGTGGCCACTCCCTTGGGCCCCTGGGAAATAGTTTCTAGGTCAACAGAGTGGGCCTTAAAGACATGTTTATGAGTTTCAGGAACCCTGTAATATCTGTCTGGCTTGACAGGAGCAGGAGGGAGAGAATCAGGAGAAGCACTCGAGTCTGAGTACACATCATCTAATACATCTAACACAGGTGGAATAGCTAAAGGCCTGTGCTGGGGTAACTTAAGGAAAGTACGAAGCCTTTTCCTGGAGTTGGAGAAATCCTGGTCCTGCCACTGAAAATGCTTTCTCTTGGAGTGGAGAATTTCCCCGAAAGAAATATCCTCAGGAAGAGAGGCAGAGGGAATAGATTCATCAGCATCAGAATCCTCGTAGGCCTGGAAGGATTCTTCCTGGGAATTTGAATGACCTGAGTCGCCAGAGGCTTCATCTGAGGAAAAGGTATCTGTCTGCTCAACCCTAGGCCTTTTGTTTGCAGGCGGCTGAGAACCTCTGTCTGGATGAGCCTGAGAGCCTCTGAGTAATGAAATAAGATCTGCAGCTAAAGTCAAGATCTGTTTATCAGACGTGGGGCCCTGAGAAAAAGATTTAGGAGGGAGAGACTTAGCCTGGTTGGCAGCCTTAGCACGTGTGTAGGCCTTGATGGACATAAACACCGGAGGCCTAGCTGCCCCACGTGCAGGAGTAACTTTGTCCACCAGTACGGTGTCAGGTAAAACTTGGGTTTCGGTTTCAGGAGGAAAATCAACAACCGGCATCGGGGTAGCCTCCGGGACCGAAGTGTGTGGTAAAGCGGTGTCGTTGGTCTGGAGCGGTTGAATTACCGGTTCCGAGGAGACCGATGCACTCGCGGTAGGTTTTGGCGAGGTGTCGGTGGAAGTCGCGGGCCGAGAATGTCGGTCCCGGTCCTTCCGTTTTTTTGGAAATAAGTGATGTCGGTTGTTCCGACGGCATGATATAGGAGTAATTTTCCCCAAAAAAGTCTACAGCAAATTCTGCCCGGTGCCTGAGAAGTGCGCTTATTGAAGCAAGCACAGGCCGAAACGTCGTGGTCTGGGCCAAGGCAGGGAAGGCAGTAAGAATGGAAGTCCTTATGAGGTATTTGTTTACCACAAGACAAACAGTTATTAACTTTTGCAGTTTTATCTGGCATCGGTTGAGGCAAGAAAAGGTTCCCCAACGGGGTACTTAGCTTTTTGATGACTTTGGTAACTGAAAACACAGGAGCTGACCGACCGGCACTTGCGAACTGCTTCTGCTTCGGGCACCGCACGGCAAGAAAGACTGAAGAAGATGGCGTCGACTGATGCTTTTATACCCCAGTCGCTCTGACGTCGGGGAAGGGGCGACATCAGCCGACGCCGGACCCAGACTTTGGAATCCGGCCGACCGAAGGGCTGCCTGAGGCAGGACAACCCATATGTAAGGACTGCAGTTACATTCTTGAAGGATATTTGCAATTCTGAGCCTGCTTGGTCTAAGCATACTTGTACTCCTGTATTATCCTTGCTACAAAACATTTTATACAGCATGACTCAGTGACCAATGCATTCTCATAGCTTGTGTCAAGAGCCAAAAGCAGAGAAGACTGGGAAGCCTCCTTTACCTCAGGATGGATGAGCCACGATCAACTGCTAGCCACCACCCTCCCCATCCAGCTCCTTCAGTGCCTGGGCCACTAACTGATCCTGGGTCATCAAGGCTAGAGCAAGGGGTTTAACCCTATGCACCCAAGAACCAGAAATACTGACTGAGGTGGACTAGTACCGTCACACCTGGAAGGGAGGCTAGAAGCAGCAAAATGCAGCAATTGATGGTCAAGCCTCTCAATTCCAGGGGTAGAAGTAGGACCCTCCCAAGCAGCTTTACCCCATGGCTGGGGTTAGGAATGCAGAAGTTACTGAACTTTGACATAACATACTACTTCGATTCCCCCTGACAATGTCTTGGAATTAGCATGAACAGCAGTATTCATGTATTAACAGCCTGCTGGATTGTGAAACATGAAGGAGGCTAACTAGCTTCTTCAAAGTGGAATGAAAAACAGCTACCATCATCCTGCATCACTGGACCCACAGACCCATTAGTCTGACCAGGCTCATCTGCAAGGCCATGCAACGAATCATCAAGGACTTTATAAGCAAAGATAAAGGAAATCTCTATGTGCTCGACCCCATGCAGTTTGACTTTGTCAAGGGGAGATCATGCCTGTTAATCTTGGTGGACTTCTTCGAGACAGTCACCAAAGCTAGACGAGGAGGGCAAATATGTGCACACGGCCAAGGCCTTTGATACGATGCCCCACTCGGGCATCATTGATAAACTCACGCATCTGGGTATCCACCCATATATTGTCAGGTGGGTTGCAAACTGTCTCACTGACAGAACTCATATGGTCAAAATAGTGGACTCCACCTCCTACAGCAGACCCATAACCAGTGGTGTTCTACAGGGATCTGTTCTGGGACCCCTACTGTTCAAAATCTACTTCTCCAAAGTACAGAATAAAACTAAAGGTCTGTGGCTGACAAAGTTTTCTGATGACTACAAACTGGGAGCGACCACCTCTTTGAAATCTGTCTGTGCCTGGAAAGGACCAATTCTTAGAAGGCCAATTTCTGCTGAATCTTGGTGGTTGGACCTGGAGAAAATCTTTGACTGTCTGTACTGACTTAGCCTTTTCCTCAAATTTCTTTAAGACCTCTTGAGCCGTGGAACCAAATAACTTTTGTTTTTCCAGGGGTGCATCCAGAAGCTTTGCTTTAACATGATCTGGCAGGGTTTGTTCCTTCAGCCAAGCATGTCTATGTATGACTGCACCTTTCATTGCTGACCTACATGAAGCTTCCAATGTATCATAACCACACTGTAAAAAATGGTTGCTAACCTGCTGGGAGTTATGCACCAGATCCTGAAGCGCCTTGCGATCTAGGGGTTCAGGTGAGGTTAGTTTTTTATGCAATTCATCTAACAGATATTCTTGATACTGTATCATATGGAATTGACAATTCAATGCTCTCATAGAAAGAGTGGAAGAAGTGTACACTTTTTTACCCCATCTCTCTAAGGCCCTGGATTCCCTTTCAGAAGGAAGTGGGTTCTTAGCAGTGGAGGTTGCAACCCATTTAGGCCCCTGGGAAATAGTTTCTGGGTCAGCCGAGTGGCCCTTGTAAAGGAATAGATGTGTGTCCGGGACCCTGTAGTACCTGTCGGGTTTGACAGGAGCCGGAGGAAGGGAGTCTGGGGAAATACTAGACTCTGAGTACACATCCTCTATAACATTTAAAACAGGAGGAATAGCCAAAGGTCTATGCTGAGGCAAATGCAAAAAAGTCCTTAACCTCTTCCTGGAATCAGAGAATTCCTGGCCTTGCCATTTAAAATGCTCTCTCATGGAGTGAAGGGTCTCCCCAAAGGACAACTCTTCAGGGGGGGAGGCCGAGGGAATAGATTCCTCTGCATCAGAATCCTCGTAGGCCGGAAAGGCCTCCTCCTGGTAATCTGAAAGGGCAGAGTCATCTGAGGCCTCATCAGAGGACTGGGGATCTGTCTGCTCAACCCTGGGCCTTTTGCCTGGAGGAGGTTGAGAGCCCCTGTCTGGGTGGGGCTGAGAGCCCCTGATTAAGGAGATAAGGTCCTCAGCCAAGCTTAAAATTTGTGAACCTGTAGAGGATCCCTGAGGAATAGCCTTGGGAGGGAGAGATTTTGGCTGTTTAGCAGCTTTAGCATGAGTAAAGGCCTTAATGGACATGGATACAGGAGGCCTGGCTGCCCCACTTGCTGGGGTAGTTTTATCCACAGAAATGGTGTTGGATATCTCCGGAGCACCGGTTTCAGAAGGTAATTCTAAGACCGACCCAGTGGAAGCCTCCGGTACCAAAGGTACCGGCTGTGCGGTGTCGTCGGTCGGAACCGGTAGAGATTCGGTTTCAGCAGAGACCGAGACACTAGCGGTAGGCCTGGGCATGGAGTCGGCCGGAACCGCGGACCGCGTGTGTCGGTCCTTCTCCTTACGTTTTTTGGGTAAATGAGCTGTCGGAAGCTCCGACGGCATTTTATAGCAGTAAATTTGCCCAAAATATTCCTCTGCGAACTCTGCCCGATGCCTAAGAGTGCATTTACTGAAGGAAGCACAGGCTGTACAGGCCGAGACGTCGTGGTCTGGGCCTAGGCAAGGTAAGCAGTAAGAGTGGAAGTGGAAATCCTTATGAGGTATTTGTTTAACACAATTTAAACAATTATTAACTTTAACCGTTTGATCTGACATCGGCTGAGGCAAGAAAGAGTCCCCAACGGGGTACTTGGCTTTTTTGAAGACTTCGGTAGCTGAAATCACAGGAGCTGGCCAACCGGCACTTGCGAACTGCTTCTGCTTCGGGCACCGAGCGGCAAGAAAGACCGAGGAAGATGGCGTCGGCTGACGCTTTTATACCCCAGGCGCTCTGACGTCAGGGAAAAGGGCGACATCAGCCGACGCCCGACCCAGACTTTGGAATCCGGCCGACTGAAGGGCTGCCTGAGGCAGGACAACCCATATGTAAGGACTGCAGATGCATCCTTGAAGGACATCCCCTAGCGAGGTCAACATCCTGCAAGAAGGTCTTATGCAGAGTAATGATTGGTGCCAAAGTCATGGTCTTAAACTTAATGCAAAAAAATGTATCATCCCTTAGGCAAGGGTGCTGTTCCTGCAAACTACCACATCAACAGCTAAGCACACAGTTCATTGGTGAGAGACCTGGGCACACAGGTTGACAGCAACCATAACTTCAATTACCATGTCTCCACAGTGGTGAGAAGGGGATTTTATATCGCTCAGCTCATAAGTAAGGGCACTGCCTCCAGACAAAGAGAAGTTATAAAGTACAATTGTGTACACTTACCATAAATGTAGATGTTAGAGTGTATTCACTGTTGCAGTCCTAACCCATGGGTTATCTGGCTCCCGGTAGCCCTCAATCGGCCAGAATATCAAAGGTAAGTAAATATACCATCAGCTGTCGTCGGTTGTAAAAGGACATCAGGAGGTCCGATACAAAAGGAGGCAGCTGATGTCACTTCCTTAATCTTTCTTGCCATTAACAGTCAGGAGCCCCCAGAAAAGAAGGCTTAAGCCAAAAGTAACTTTGGCAAATAAAACCAGATTCAGCCTGTACCTTAGGAAAGGAGAACAGGAGAGGACCAAAAAAAGGGGGAAGGAGAGAGGGAAACCAGGACTGCAACAGTGAATACACCCGAACATCTACATTTATGGTAAGTGTACACAACTGTACTATGTTCATCGTGTTTCACTGTTACAGTCCTAACCAATGGGTTGATTACCTAAGTCCAGAGAAAAGGGAGGAGGTACCAACAGAATCAAGGATTGGAGAGAATGTCCTTCAACACAGCAATGGCAAACCATGCCCTGGCTCTAGAAAACAAAGGCAAATTATAATGCTTTGTGAAAGTGTGAACAGAAGACCGTGTGGCAGCCTCTAAAATGTCTTTAGTAGGGACACTCCTTAAAAAGGCTGCAGAAGTGGAAGCTGCTCTTGTGGAGTGGGTCCTAACCCCTTGAGGAGGAACCTTGCCATGAAAGGAATAACAGAATGTAATACAATGCGCAATCCACTTAGAAATGGTTTGCTTAGAGAGAGCTTTGCCCTGAGCTCCAGGGCAAAACTGACCAATAACTGTGCTGATTTCCGAAGGTCTTTTGTCCTGTCCAGGTAAAACCTGAGTTGTCTGTGCACATCAAGAGAATGAAGAAGCCTTTTACCTCTATTTCAAGGATTAGAAAAGAAAAGTACAGTTGTGTACACTTACCATAAATGTAGATGTTCAAGCATATTCACTGTTGCAGTCATTACATTTGGGTTATCTGCTTGCAGGTAGCCCTCAGTCAGCCTGATTAACAAAGCCTTGGGTCCTGCGTCGGTTGCTGTCCCTTCTTTCATGATGTCAGGTAGTCAGGGGAATAAAACATGCAGCCGACGCCATTACATCAGTTTTTCTTGCTCCAGATGTCAGGTGCCCCCCTCATGGGAAGCAATTAAATATTAAAGCACAAAGATATACCTCCAACAGAAAAGCAAATACACCAAAAAGGTTTTTAAGCATAGTCAAGGAAAGCAGAGGTATAGCCAAAAGAAATTAGGGGGCTGGAGGGAGGGTAACCATGACTGCAACAGTGAATACATTCGAACATCTACATTTATGGTAAGTGTACACAACTGTACTATGTTCTTCATGTTTCACTGTTGCAGTCATTACATTTGGGTAGATTCCCAAAGCTATGGTTGGGAGGAGGAATTTAGATAGCATTAGGGCCAGCTATAAGGCCCTGCAAGACTGCAGTGGCAAAGCCAGCTCTGGATTTAGAGAAAATTGGCAAATGATAATGCTTGGTGAAAGTATGTACAGAACTCCAGGTAGCAGCTTCTAGGATGTCCCTGGTAGGGATGCCTCTGAAAAAGGCTGCAGAGGTAGATGCAGCCCTGGTGGAGTGAGGTCTGATCCCCTGGGGGATAGGTTTCCCATGGTACTTATAGCAGAAATTAATGCAATGGCTTATCCATTTAGAAATGGTTTGCTTTGAAAGAGCCTTCCCCTCTGCCCCTGCAGCAAATGCCACCAGCAGTTGTTCAGATTTCCTTTAAGGTTTAGTCCTGTCCAAGTGGAATCTAAGTTGTATGTGCACATCTAGGGAACGCAGTATCCGTTCCCCTTTCTGCTGTGGATTGGGAAAGAAGGTTGGCAAATGAATGGACTGATTAAGAGCCACACTGGATACCACCTTGGGCATGAAGGATGGAATGGTTCTGAGGGACACCCTGTCCGCATGAAAGATGATGAAAGGCTCCACTGCTGTAAGGGCCTGTAATTCAGATACCCTTCTAGCTGAAGTGATTGCTAAAAGGAAAGCTGTTTTCAAAGAAAGAAATTTTAAGTCTGCAGTAGCAGCTGGCTTGAAAGGAGGTAGAGTGAGTTTCTCCAAGACAAAGTTAAGGTCCCAGGCTGGGGTTGGAGCTCTCTTGGGTGGTCTCAAATTTTTGGCCCCTCTGAGGAACTGCTTGAGCAGTGGATGAGAGAAGAGGGGAGGTTCTGTGTTATAATGAGCTGAAATGGCTGTACCGTGGATTTTAATGGAGGAAAAAGACAGGCCCTTGTGAAGCATCTCAGTTAAGTATTGTAAAATCTGAGGTAAATTGGGTGCTGTTGTGTTCATTCCTTGAGATTGGTTCCAGGCACAGAATCTTTTCCATTTTTCAGCATAAGATTTTCTAGTACTAAGACCACTAAGATCCAGGAACAAAAATCACTTGCAGATCACTAAAGCCAATAAACTCTGCTAGTGAAGCACTATTCTCTTGCGCCATAGCCAAATTATGGAACTCCCTCCCACCCACAATTACCTCTGTACCATCATGCATCCACTTCAAAGCTTTACTAAAAGCACACCTAAAAACATGTTGGCTATGCCCTTGCAACTCCCACTCTAATATCACCCACCCCATCCAACCACTACCTTTCTTTCCACCCCACTAACTACCTTCATTATAGCAAGCTCAGATGCTCAAAAGTCTAGTACTTTTTATACAGAAGGAACTTCTTATTGTAACATTTGTTAATGTCTGTTATGTACTTTGCAGATAAAGATTCTAGTTGTCTACTGATGTACTATGTTTTTCATCTGTAAATATGTTTGTAATTAATTGCTATGTTAAATTGTTAATCGCTATGTACTCCAATGTAATTAGAAGTTATGTACTCACCATAACGTTCCATCTGAGTAGGTGTATTCATTTGTCTGCAACCTGTGGGTTATGGATCCGATATCGGATCCGAACCGGCATGGTTTTCCAGCTATGGATCCAAGCTCTCAGCTCCTCCCCTCACCCATAATGCCCTGCTCTACCCTCATGACCTCAGATCGAGTTTGCCAAAGCAACAATACCCTAAAAAGGGTAACAAGGAATATGCAGGAAACTGAAAGGCCAGGGGGATAGGAGGGCGGGATGGTTGCAGACAAATGAATACACCTACTCAGATGGAACGTTATGGTGAGTACATAACTTCTAAATCTGAAGTAGGATATTCATTTGTCTGCAACCTGTGGGACAGAGTCCCCAGCTACCTGAATCTTGGGCGCCATCATGGAAGGATATTCCGAGCACCTGAGCCAAAGGATGCTCTACCCTAGATGCAAGATCCAACTTATAGTGAGAAATAAATGTATGAGATGAAGCCCACGTGGCTGCTGCACAAATATCATCTAGAGGAATCCTAGCCTTGAAGGCTGCCGAGGTAGATACTGACCGGGTTGAATGGGCATGAACACTCCCCGGTGCGGGCCTTCCTGACGCTTGATAAGCCAATAAAATGCACTGTGAAATCCAGCGGGACAGAGAAACTTTAGAAATTGGCTTGCCCAAATTGAATTTTGCAAAGGAAATAAACAGCTGGTCGGATTGCCTATGACCAGCTGTCCTGTTGAGATAAAATCTAAGTTGCCTGTGAACATCTAGTGAGTGTAGCTTATATTCACCTTTGTTTTCATACTTAGGGAAGAAAACAGGGAGGTTAATGGATTGATTGATGTTTGCTTCAGAAGCGATTTTAGGAAGGAAGGACGGTTGGTCCTGAGGGAGACACGGTCCGGATGAAATACCAAGTAAGGAGGTTTAGCTGATAAAGCTTGAAGTTCAGAAACTCTCTTGGCTGATGTAATGGCTACCAAAAAGGCTGTCTTGTAGGACAAGAATTTGAGATCCACCGAGCCGCTGGCTCGAAGGGAGCGGTCAAGGCCTGTAGGACCAAAGAAAGGTCCCAAGGAGGAACTGCTTGTTTTATAGGGGCCTGAGAAGGAAAGTACCTTTAAGAAATGTTTTGCACAATTTGGCTGACATAAGAGGATTAGACTCTTGACCAATGTGATAGTGAGAAATTGCCGCCAGTTGAACTTTGACTGTGGAACTGCTGGCACCATCATTAAAGAGAGGTTAGAAAATCAAGCACTACAGGGAGAGGAACCGTGAAGGATTTAGGCCTTGCCGCCCCACACAGAGAAACGTTTCCATTTGCTTGTAAACCTTTCTAGTGGATGGTTTATGAGCCGCCACCAAAATAGCCTTTACCGGTGAAGAAATACCGAGTCCTTATCAAGAGTGGAACTGGAGCAGCCAAGCGGTCAGCTTCAGGTTGTCCAGGTTCGGAGGAGGAATGCAGGATGGATGGGATATCAGATCCGAATGGGACCTAGAATCCAAGGAGGATTCACCGAGTGAGACCTTAGGAAGGGGAACCAGATCTGTCGAGGCCAGAATGGAGCAATGAGAATCATTCTGCAACCCACCCGAGAGGCTTTCTGAAGAACTTGCAGCATCAGAGGCAAGGGTGGATAGGCATACAGAAGACCGGGTGGCCAAGCATGCACCAGAGCGTCTCTTGGGGTACCTCCGGGAGGAGGTATTAGAGCGAAAAACTGTCGCACTTGGTGTTTGAGGGAGAAGCAAAAGATCGCATGAAGGGGTTCCCCACCGTGCGAATATGTTCCGCTACTTGACAATTGAGAGACCACTCGTAAGGGGTCAGAATGGTGCGACTGAGCTTGTCCGCTAGGATGTTGGACCGACCGGAATGTGCGTTGCTATGAGAAAGCGATTGGTGGAGATTGCCCATTCCCAAACTCTCATGGCCTCTCGACAAAGAGGGTAAGACCTTGTTCCCCTTGCTTGTTGATGTACCAGACAACAGACATATTGTCCGATTGAATCGCAATTGTTCCCAAGGGAAGAAAGTCCTGAAGTGCTAGCAACGCTAAGAGCACTGCTCTCATCTCTAGAACATTGATATGCAGTAAGGTCTCTGAATCGTTCCACGTGCCTTGGACTGTCCGCCCAAAGTGCCCCCACCCGAGGCGGAGGCGTCCGTGGTCACCGTGGCGAGAGGGGGAGAAGCACAAAACGGGCCACCCTCGTGGAGATCCGGGGAGTGGAGCCACCACAAGAGGGACCGCTTGCAAGCCTTGCTGATCGCTATGGGATGATGCATGGGGAGAGCAAGGTATGACCACTGTACTAAGAGCGTCCACTGTAGAATGCATATTGAGCCTGGCAAGAGGAAGAAGTGCTATAGCCGAAGCCATGGACCCTAGAGCCCTCAGGACCAACTCCGCTGGAACAGAACTTGAATGGAGAATGGCCCGCACCTGGAGCTGCAGATTTAGAACTCTGTCCGCAGTGAGGAAGGCTCGTAAACTCCTTGTGTCTAGTCTGGCCCCTATGAAATCTAAGAGCTGTGTGGGCCAGGTTGGACTTTTGTATTTATTGTGATGCCCAGAAATGGAGCAAGATGGAGAAAGGAGTCTCGCGCCAAGAGAAGTAGATGCCTTGTTGGGGCGGTAAGGAGCCAGTCGTCCAGGTAGGGAAAGACCTGCACCCCCTGAAGCCTCAGGTGGGCCGCTACCACTGCTAGTACTTTGGTAAACACCCTGGGGGCTGTGGTGAGACCAAAGGGAAGGACCCGGAACTGGTAGTGACTGGCTCCCAGCCAGAAGCGGAGAAACCTCCTGGAGCGCCTGTCCATCAGGATGTGGTAGTACGCGTCCTTGAGATCTATCGAGCACATCCAGTGATTTTCTCCCAGAAGGGGGAGAATAGATTGCAGAGTGACCATTCGGAATTTTTCTTTGGGGACTGCCAGATTCAAGAGAGAGAGGTCTAGGATTGGTCTTAGTTCGCCCGTCTTTTTTGGCACTAAAAAGAATCTGGAGTAGAACCCTGATCCGATCTGGTCTGGGGGAACGGGCTGGATGGCTCTATTCTTTAGCAGATGGCCAATTTCTGCCAAAGCGGCCTCCCGTTGACCGGGTGGAACGTCTGGGAGGGACTTCAACTTTGGAAGGTGAAGGAAAGGAATGCGATATCCCTGGATATGATAAGGAGAACACAGCAGACCCATGTTGTGGACGCCCAGGCCGCTAGGTGCCCAGAACAACGTCCCCAGACATCCTCCAGAGTAGAGCAGTCGGGCAACCCTCAGGGTTGCTGCGGGCCGTTCAGAGAAAGGTTCCCTGGACCCGAAGTTTCTGGGAGCCCCTCTGCCTCTAGGGCGGCGTCCTCCCTGTCCTCCTCTGCCACGGAAGGACTGGTTGTCCGGAGCAGGCTGGGACTGCTGCGACTTCGAACCACATCTTCTTCTGACCCTTTTGGTTCCTAGAATAGGGCCTCTGGGGTGCAGAGAAGCGGATTCCGACGGCAGACAGCGTCTTCCGTCCTTCTCGCTCTGGGTCAACGTCTCGCGAACGGTCTTGCCAAACAGAGCAGAACCATCAAAGGGCGTCGCAAACGACGCCTTGAAGGGCTCAGAAAAATCGACGGAGCCAGGCCTGGCGTCGAGTGACCAGTCCTGTCCCGCAGCTCTAGCGGCGCCCTCCGTTGCATGGGAGAGTAGCCGCATAGAAGTATTTGTGACTGACCTAAGAGTGGCCATTTTGGTGGAGTGCAGAACTCTGTCCTCCTCCGAAATGGACTCAGGGGGGGATGCAGCGTATTCCTTAATAAGATCTCGCTGCATCCGAATAACATGTGCCAAATAGTTCAGCGCCCTTACCGAGAAGGTCGCCGAACTGAACATCCGCTTCCCCAAGCGGTCCATCATCGAGACTCCTTGCTCGGTGGGTGGACTGAGGACTCTCCTGAGCCAGTTCCCTCTTTGTGGCCGCCGCCATCAACATGGCATCTACAGGAGGCCCCTTACTCCAATGGGTCCTGTCGGAGGCGGACTAAGGATCCTATCCGGTCTTTTGGGAATTGGCTCCACGGTGTCCGGTTCCTTCCACGCCCTGGTGGTAATAAGGTCCACCAGGGGTCGGCAGGGGACACCCAAGAGGTAGACGGGCCCGCTTTGAATGCCTCCAAGAACACGGACTCGTCCGAGGAAGACTTGGGGCAGACCACCCCTAATACGGAGCATTTCCATGATGTCTCCGAAGGAGACATCCTCGGGGTGACCGTGGGGAGCCTTCCCTTCCTCCAAGTCCGTGTCTTCAGTGAGAGACTCGGGGAGTCAATGTGCCTCCTTTTGCACGTATGCTTGAGGGCCTCCTCTGGGGGCTGTCAGAGGAGTCCTCGCAGCAGCAATTTGCTCCATGGGAGCAACTTGGGGCACAGAGCGGGCTGTCCCAGGGGCCGGATGGTGGAAGCCTGGCCCAGTGCAGAGGGAGCGGGACGGAGCGAAGCAAGTGCCGGGGTCCGGAGACCCTCAACAGAGCCCTCTCCACTACATCAAAAGCGAAGGGAGCCGACCTCGACCAAAGGATCCGACAATCGGCCCCTCGGATCCGAAGAGTGGATCGGAGCCGGCGCCGCACTCGGATCCGGGGACAGTGCGCTCCGACACAGACGGCGCCGAAGGAGCACTGATCCCCCCGGATCCGAAGCTCGGATCCAGGCTCCGAGAGATCGGGTCCGCCGCACTCGAGCGCATGGTCGGATCCGGTACCAAGTACTATCGGCTCCGACCTTCCCCGGCTCGAAGCTGCTCGGCTCCAGTTGCTCCGAACCCGGATAGCGGGTCGGAGAAGGAGCAATAGGCTTAAAAGGGTGTTGAGCTCCCGGAGGGGAGGCAAGACACTCCCATCTGCATCTGGGCCTGGATGAACCTTCTCATCATCCGGTCCAGATCAGCATCAGAAAGGCTATGGGTAGATCTCGAAGAGGCTACCGAGGTAGGCCTGGAGTGCCTCCTCGATAGCCTCGGCGGAGATCGGGTCTCCTCCTCCTCAGGACCCGGTGAGAAGCACACAGGGGACCGGGCCGAGAAGGAGGAGACCGAACCGACGGCCGGGAGAAGCCGGCTTGGCTGGCGGGGCGAAACAGAGGTCTCGGCCCGCCGCTAGGTGCTTCTCCCTCCGATCCTTTAGCTGCATCCCTCTCCTCTCCAGAAGCGGGAGTTTGAGTCCCAGGAGCAGGAGGGGTGCCACAGGGAACAACTGCAGAAACAGTAGTCCCGAAGGAGCGGAGGCGGAGCCGAGTCCGCGGTAAAGACCCGCCAAGACCAGCTTGGACCTCCGCTCCCTCAGTGCCCTGGGGTTGAACCCTGCACAAATGGAACAACCAGATGTGAGGTGTTCAACCCCAAGACACTAACACCAGTGTGGCCATCAGCGTGAGAGCTTATGGCCACACTCGAGCATTAAAATATAGATTTAGGCTGTTCAGCCATAATCTATAAAACCTAAAGTTACAGAAAGTAACTTAAACAACAAAAACACACAGGCCCACACACACACTCGCAGCGAGGGAGGGAATAAAAATTATTACTTTAACTTAAAATAAACTCAAAACAGTCTATATTAAAGGGAAACCTACTACTTTCACACAAATTTAGTTAAAGAATCAAAAAATTTTCTGTTTTTAAACAAGAAAAGAGTTCACTTAGCTGAGAGCTATGTACCCACATCCAGTTACCAGCGCGGCAAACAAGATCTGGGGTCATGAGGGTAGAGCAGGGCATTATGGGTGAGGGGAGGAGCTGAGAGCTTGGATCCATAGCTGGAAAACCATGCCGGTTCGGATCCGATATCGGATCCATAACCCACAGGTTGCAGACAAATGAATATCCTACTTCAGATCTACTGTTTGCTTATTTTAACTGTGGAGCTTTTCTACCCGGGCCTCCGCTGAAAATGGACCTACATCCAGTCGGACATTCCCGGTCAACAAATGTAAATAAATATAAATAAATAAATAGTACTAGGCCTCCTTGCCTCTAAAATGATACTCATCACAGGTTTGCTGAGGGATGGTAAAGGAGAGATTAAGTACTTAGCCAGGCTGCAAGGTTCAGTGTTAGAAGCTGAGGGTGCAGAATCTGGTTTTCCTGCAGGGAAGGAGTCTGAGGCAGGTGCCATGGAGAGAACAGTGACACACTGTGCAGAAGGGGGTACCAGTGTTGGCATGGCCAGTCTGGAGCAATCAAAATCATTCTTGGTTTGTTCTGTTTGATTTTTAGTAGTACTTTGGAGAGCAGAGGCAGAGGGGGAAGGCATAGACTGATAGATTTTTTCAGCTGAAGGACAGAGCTACCACTTTCCAGGCTTGTTTGTGGGGAGCCCTTGTGCAAAATTTGTTCAACTGATAGTTCTGGGGAGAGGCAAACAGGTCTATATCTGGGCTCCCCCATTTGCTTTTGTCAACATGTTGAAAGTCCTTGGCTCCAGTTTCCACTCGTGTGGGTCCATGAGGTTTCTGCTTAGTCTGTCTGCCAGTGTATTTAATTTTCCTGGCAGGAATTGAGCTTGTAGGTGCAAGTACAGTTTTGTACCTACCATAAATGTAGATGTCCGATAGGTATGCATCTGTAGTCATAACATATGGGTTGTCCTGCCTCAGGCAGCCCTTCGATTGGCCGGATTCCAAAGTCTGGGTCTGGCCTCGGCTGATGTCGCATATTCCCCGACGTCACAGCTGCTGGGGTATAAAGGCATCAGCCGACGCCATTTTCCTCAGTGTTTCTTGCCCCAGATGCCAGGTGCCCTCTAGGAAGGCTAAATTTGGATAAAAATTGAAAATTCCAAACAGAGTAATCTATCTATCTATATATATATATATATATATATATATATATATATATATATATATATATACATACATACAAACAAATACACCATAATAGATTCCCCCAGCTAGCTGAAAGAGGGGTAAGCACCCTAGGAATACCACAGAGGGAAGGGTGGGTAATCCTGACTGCAGATGCATACCTATCGGACATCTACATTTATGGTAGGTACAAAACTGTACTATGTCCTTCAAGGATGCATCTGCAGTCATAACATATGGGTAGAATACCATAGCCAAACTGGGAGAGGAGGTACTAAGATAAGGATGGTGTAGTTATGATCCCCTGTAAAACTGCAGTTGCAAAACCTGCTCGGGATCTGGAGTATAAAGGTAGATTGTAATGCTTGGCAAATGTATGCACGGAGCTCCAAGTAGCAGCTTCTAAAATGTCTTTGGTAGCCACCCCTCGTAGGAAAGCTGTAGTGGTAGCTGTGGCTCTTGTGGAGTGAGGCCTGATATTTTCAGGAGCTGTCTTTCCATGAAAAGAGTAGCAGAAACGAATGCAATTTCCTATCCATTTAGAGATTGTCTGTTTGGAAATTGCTTTTCCTTGCACTCCAGCTGCATATGCTACTAGAAGTTGGTCAATTTTTCTGCTGGTTTTAGTTCTGTCCAGATAGTAGCGTAGTTGTCTGTGTACATCCAAGGTGTGCAGTAGTTTTTCCCCCCTGTTCTGTGGGTTAGGGAAGAACGTAGGCAAATGAATAGCTTGGTTCAAGGATACCCTGGATACCACCTTTGGCATGAAAGTAGGATTGGTTCTCAGAGACACTCTATCCTGGTGAAAAATAAGGAAAGGCTGCACTGCCATTAGCGCCTGTAACTCGGATACTCTTCTTGCTGAAGTGATTGCTAGAAGGAAAGCAGTTTTCCAGGATAAGAACTGTAAGTCTGCTGATGCTGCTGGTTCAAAGGGAGGTAGTGTTAATTTTTCCAGCACAAAATTGAGATCTCATGCAGGAAGAGAGGGTTTTCTTGGGGGTTTTACATTTTTGATCCCTCTTAAAAATTGTCTGAGGAGAAGGTGAGAGAAGATAGGAGGATCCATGTTGTATTCTGCTGAAATTGCTGAAGCATGGATCTTAATGGAAGAATATGACAGGCCAATGTGGAACAGTTCTGCTAAGTATTCTAGGATGTGTGCTAGGTTTGCCAGTGTGACATTTGTACCCTCTGAAGCGCTCCAAATGAGGAATCTCTTCCATTTAGCTGAGTATGTCTTCCTTGTGGAGGGTCTACGAGCCTCCAGGATTATGTCCTTGACCCTTTGAGATAAGACAGTTTGGTTTTGTTTTAGACAATTTTCCAGGCAGTCAGCTGCAGTGTTTTCAAGTTTGGATGCAGTATCTTGAAGTTGTTCTGCGTTAGAAGTAGAGGCCATAGGGGTAGAGGCCATGAGTTCGTCCGAGACATGCTTCTCAGCAGCGGATACCAGTGCTGCCTTGGCCAGTCTGGAGCTATCAGTATCACATTTGGCTGTTCCTCTCTGATCTTCAGTAGTACTCTGTACATCAGTGGAAGTGGTGGAAAGGCGTACACTGCTAGGGCATTTCAGTTGAAAGAGAGGGAGTCCACCTTCCAGGCTTGTGGGTGGTATACTCTTGAGCAGAATTTCTTTAGTTGGTTGTTGAGTGGGGAGGCGAACAGGTCTATCTCTGGCATTCCCCATTTGTTTGTTATGATTTTGAAGATGTCTGGATGCAGCATCCATTCGTGAGCATCCGTGGTAGTTCTGCTTAAGCTGTCTGCTAGTGAATTCTCTTTTCCTGGTACGAATTTGGCCTGCAGTTGGATGTTGAGATCCAGGGCTAGGTTCCACAGATCCATTGCCATCCGGCATAGAGGGTAGGAATGCGTGCCTCCCTGTTTGTTTATGCACCACATGACTGTGGTATTGTCTGTCCTTATCAGCAGATGACCTTGCTGGAGGAATGATTTGAATGCCTCGATTGCATGTTTCACTGCCAGCATCTCCTTTAGGTTTATGTGCAAATTCAGCTGATCTTGAGTCCATAGGCCTTGGATGCACTTGTCTTCCATGTGTGCTCCCCATCCTCGGTCTGAGGCGTCTGTGGTGATGGTCTGCCTTGGATGTGGTTTGGTGAAAGGCAACCCTCTGTTGGACTGGCAGGCCTGAGCCCACCACAGGAATTCCTTTTTCAGGCATGGAATGATTGGAATCATTGTTTCTAGACTGTGCCTGTGTTGAGACCACACATTCCTTAGGTACCATTGTAATTTCCTCATATGCAGCCTGGCATGTGGGATCAAGATTATGCAAGATGCCATGTAACCCAGGGCCTGCAGGACTTTCCTTGCAGTGAGCTGAGTTTGTCTTGTCAAAGCCATGAAGTAGACTGGTAGTTGCTTTTGTTTTTCTTCTGTGAGAAAAGCCATCTGAGTTATTGTGTCTAGATCCGCACCCAAAAAAGGTTATCCTTTGGGATGGCACTAGTCTTGACTTCTGGATGTTGACTGTGTATCCCAATGCCTGAAACAGGTGTATGACATAGGCCAAATCCTTTGTAAGTCTTGTCCTGTTCTTTGCTTGTATTAGGCAGTCATCCAGGTATGGGTAGATTTAAATTCCCTGAAGCCTGCAATGTGCAATTACTGATGCCAGGCATTTCGTGAATACTCTGGGCGCAGTAGATAAGCCAAAGGGCAATGCTGAGAATTGATAATGCTCTGATCCTGCAAGAAATCTGAGGTATCTTCTGCAATCTGGTCGTATAGAGACGTGCAGGTATGCCTCCTTGAGATCTAGAGTCACCAGCCAAGACTCCTTGCCCAACATGGGAAGAAGTTGCTGTAGGGTCAGCATTTTGAATTTTGGCACAATGAGATATGTGTTTAGTGCGGACAAGTCGAGAATAGGCATCCATTGGGTTTCTTTTCTTGGTACAAGGAATAGTCTGGAGTAAAACCCTTGGCCTTGTTCCATAGATGGTACCCTTTCTATTGCTTTCATCTGAAGTAAATTGTTGATTTGTCTTAAAGACTCTGGCTTCTGGTTTGGTGGAAGGTTTGGCATTCCGCTCCTTCTTGGTAAAGTGTGGAAATGAAACCTGTATCCTCTGTCTATTGTTTGCAATGTCCATTTGTCTTTTGTAATGCAATGCCAGTTGTTTGAGAATAAAGCCAATTTTCCGCCCAAGGGTGCTTCCAGTTGTTCCCTTGTAGGCGGAGTCAGAGTCAAGTCATTGTGTTTGTCCTGTGGAAGTGGATGTAGCTGCAGCTGTGGCAGTACTTCTCTGGTTGGCAGGTTGCTACTGACGACCCCTGTAGGCACCTTTTGATTGACCTCTGCCTCTTGGGCGTCTATTCCTGCCCCTCTGTGCTTTGGAGTTGTCTGGAAAGGACCAATTCTTTGAAGGCCAGTTTCTGCTGAACCTCGGAGGTTGGACCTGCAGAAAATCCTTAACTGTTTGCACAGATTTTGCTTTTTCTTCCACTTTCTTTAGAATCTCCTGTGCAGGGGAGCCAAATAAACTTTGTTTCTCCATTGGAGCATCTAGGAGTTTAGCCTTAACATGGTCCGGCAAGAATTGTTCTTTTAGCCAGGCATGTCTACGAATTACTGCCCCAGTCATAGCTGATCTAAATGAAGCTTCCAGTGCATCATAGCCACATTTTAAAAAATGATTACTGACCTGCTGTGAGTTGTGTACCAAATCCTGAAGGGCCTTACGGTCTAAAGGTTCAGGAGAAGAAAGCTTTTTATTCAGCTGGTCTAACAAATATTCCTGGTACTGTATCATATGGAATTGACAGTTTAAAGCCCTGGCAGAAAGAGTAGCAGATGTATAAACCTTTTTTCCCCCATCTCTCTAATGCTCTTGACTCCCTTTCAGAGGGTAGTGGGTTTTTGGCAGTGGCAGCTGCAACACCTTTCGGGCCCTGAGAAATAGTTTCTGGGTCTGCAGCATGAGCCTTATACAAGTGGAAGTGGGAATCCGGAACCCTGTAGTATCTGTCAGGTTTGGCAGGGGCCGGAGGAAGTGAATCAGGGGCAGAGCTGACATCATTATATGCATCATCAACTACAGTTAGCACAGGTGGTATGGCTAAAGGCCTATGCTGTGGCAAGTGTAAGAAAGTCCTAAGTCTTTTTCTAGAATCAGAAAAATCCTGACCCTGCCATTGAAAGTGTTCCCTCAGAGTGTAAAGTTTCCCCAAAGGAAAATTCCTCTGGAGGGGAAGAAGAAGGGATAGAGTCTTCTGCATCAGAGTCCTCATAAGGTGAGTACGGCCCTTCGTGATGGTCTGACAAATCAGATCCATCCGAGGAGTAGTCAGAGGAGAGAGGTTCAGTCCTGGGCCTTTTGTCAGGAGGAGGTTGGGAGGCCCTGTCTGGGTGAGGTTGGGAACCCCTAATCAGAGAAATAAGGTCCTCAGCAAGACTGAGAATCTGGATACTTGAGGAAGGTCTCTGTGAGGTTGATTTTACAGGTAAAGCTTTAGTAATTTTAGCTGCTTTAGCCCTGGAGAAAGCCTGAATAGACATAGAAGCAGGGGGCCTAGCTGCCCCACGTGCAGGAGTGGAAATGTCCAAAGGAATGGTGTCGGACAATTCTCGTGCGCTTGCTTCTTCGGTAGGGATTTCTGTAGCCGACTCGGCCGGGGCCTCGCTGGCCTCGGTTGTCGGAGGTAAGATTTCGGCAGAAGGAAGAACCGAGGCCTCGGTTTCAGCCGAAACCGAGACACTCGCGGTAGGCCTAATCGTGGTTTCAGCCGAAACCGCGGGCCGCGAGTGTCGGTCCTTTTCCTTGCGTCTTTTGGCTAAATGCGTAGTCGGAGTCTCCGACAGCATTTTATATGCAAAAGTGGATCCAAAAAACTCTTCTGCAAACTCCGACCGACGTCTAAGAGTCCGTCGGTTGAAGGAGGCACAGGCTAAACAGGCTGATACGTCGTGGTCTGGGCCTAAGCAAGGAAGGCAGTAGGAATGGAAATCCTTATGAGGTATTTGTTTCCCACAAGTTAAACAATTATTTACTTTGTCTGACATCGGCTGAGGCAAGAAAGAGTCCCCAACGGTGTACTTCGCTTTTTAGAAGTCTTCGGTAGCTGAATCTCTGGATCTGACCGACCGGCACTTGCGAACAGCTTCTGCTTCGGGCACCCCGCGGCAAGAAAGACTGAGGAAAATGGCGTCGGCTGATGCCTTTATACCCCAGCAGCTGTGACGTCGGGGAAGATGCGACATCAGCCGAGGCCAGACCCAGACTTTGGAATCCGGCCGACCGAAGGGCTGCCTGAGGCAGGACAACCTATATGTTATGACTGCAGATGCATCCTTGAAGGACATCAGTGGTGTTGCCCGTCTTTGCCATTAGTTGTCCTGGAAGAATGCGGTCCTTGAAGGCTGTCAGAGCATTCTGCAGAGCTAACATTTCTTTTTGATTGATATGCAGGTGCATTTGACTTGGGTTCCATTTGCCCTGAATGCACTTCCCTGCCAGGTGAGCCCCCCATGCATAGTCTGATGCATCTGTTGTTAAGGTTTGGGCAGCAGAGGGGTGGTGTAAAAGGTAGTCCCTTGTTTTGGTGGCAGGCCTCTGCCCACCAAAGGAACTCTAGGTTTAGGTAAGGTATGATAGGAATCATTGTTTCTAGGTCCTGAGAATGTTGACATCATAGGCTTTTTAGATACCACTGTAATTTCCTTATATGCAGTCTTGCATATGGAATTAGAAGAATGCAGGAGGCCATGAACCCCAAGGCCTGCAGTATTTGTCTTGCAGATAGCAGGGGTTTTGTGGCCACTTGTTTGAAGTATGTTGTCAAATTAATTTGTTTCTCTGGCGTGAGGTAAGCCATCAGGGAAGTTGCATTCAAGCTTGCTCCCAGGAATATAATTTGTTGACAGGGTACCAGTTGCAATTTCTTTTCGTTTATGGTGTACTCCAGACAAGTTAGAACCCTTTGTACAAAGGCCAGATGAGTCAAAGGTATGTCCTGGCTTTCTGCCTGAATTAGACAATCGTCCAGGTATGGGGGTAGGTCCGGTCACTCGCTTGGTGTTGGCAACGTGTGGAAGTGAAATCTGTATCCCTGGGACACTATATTTAAAACCTATTTGTCCTGGGTAATGAGTTCCCAATTCTTTGCATGAAGAGCAATCCTTCCCCCTCAAAGGGGCAGTCAGTTGATAAGTGCTTGGAAATTTTAAAAGAAAGTCACTGAGACAGTTTATCATAGGGGGAGTATTATTATTCTCAGATTTGGAAGTGGAGGCCCCCCACTGTTTAGTTCTCTCTCTCCGCTGGAACTGAAACCTGGGGTTTTTGCTGTGTCTGGGTTTGGCTTGAGAAGACCTGGAAGGGGCTGGAAAGGACCAATTCTTAGAGGGCCAGTGCCTACTAAATCTAGGAGGCTGAACTTGTAAAAAAATCTAACAGTTTTGCATAGATTTAGCTTTATCTTCCATCTTTTTAAGCACTTCCTCAGCCTTGTTGCCAAACAGGCGATCCTGATGTAAAGGAGCATCCAACAATTTAGCTTTAACATGATCAGGCAAAGATTGCTCCTTAAGCCAAGCATGCCTTTTGAGCACAGACCCAGTAACAGCAGCCCTGCAAGAGGCCTCTAATGAATCAAAAAGTACAGTTTTGTACCTACCATAAATGTAGATGTTCGAGGATCTCCATTGCTGCAGTCCTTACATATGGGTATTCCGCTGTCCACAATCGGCCCGAATACCAAAGGGCTAGAACCTGCGTCGGTCATCGGCACCCGAGACTGACGTCAGTACGTGCCAGTACAAATGCGCATGACCGACGCCATAACCTCAGTCTTTCTTGCCTCAGACGTCAGAATGCAAAAAACACCACCCAAACCCCAACCTAAAAAGAAAAGGGGGGAAGGAGGGAAAATTGGACTGCAGCAATGGAGATCTCGAACATCTACATTTATGGTAGGTACAAAAGTACAGTTTTGTACCTACCATAAATGTAGATGTTCAAGATCCACATTGCTGCAGTCCTTACATGGTAGTCCGCTGTCCTCGGTCGGCCCGAATACCAAAGTATTAGGCTGGCGTCGGTCAAGGCGCTCAGAACTGACATCAGAGCGTCAGGGTATAAGCGCATGACCGGCGTCATATCCTCAGTCTTTTCTTGCCCCAGATGTCAGAAGGCCCTAAAAAGAAAGCCCACAGCCAAAAACAGAATACTTTCCAAAAACAAAATATGTACAAATCACAGCTACCACCCAAACCATACAACCATTCCAAACTATAGAAGGGAAGGAGGGAGGGTTAATTGGACTGCAGCAATGTGGATCTTCGAACATCTACATTTATGGTAGGTACAAAACTGTACTATGTTCTTCATCTCACATTGCTGCAGTCCTTACATATGGGTAGAATCCCAAAGCAGAGGTAAAGGGAGGTTGGCAAAATCATAAAGCATTAGGAGCTGCCAAAATGCCCTGTAATATTGCAGTGGCAAATCCAGCCCTAGATTTAGAATAAAGAGGAAGGTGGTAATGTTTAGAAAAAGTATGCACTGAACTCCAAGTAGCTGCTTCCAAAATATCTTTAGTAGCCACCCCCCTTAAAAAGGCTGTAGAGGTAGCAGTAGCCCTAGTGGAATGAGGCCTGATTCCAGCCGGAATCTCCTTACCATGATGGGAATAACAGAAAGCAATGCAAAAACCAATCCACTTAGAAATAGTTTGTTTAGAAACAGGCTTTCCCTGAGAACCTAAGGCAAAAGAAACAAACAACTGCTGAGACTGTCTGAACCCTTTAGTTCTGCTCAAATAATAACGCAACTGCCTGTGAATATCCAAAGTGTGCAAAATCTTCTCCCCTTTAATTTGGGGATCTGCATAAAAAGTAGGCAAATGAATAGTTTGGTTCAAGGCCACACTAGAAACCACCTTAGGCATAAAAGTAGGATTAGTACGTAAAGATACCCTATCCTTATGAAAAATTAGGAAGGGTTCAACTGCCATAAGGGCCTGTAATTCAGAAACCCTTCTTGCAGACGTGATGGCCAACAAAAAAGCAGTCTTCCAGGACAAAAACTTCAATTCGGCAGTAGCTGCAGGCTCAAAAGGAGGTAAAGTAAGTTTTCCAACACAAAATTGAGATCCCAGGCAGGAGTAGGAGCTCTCGTGGGGGTCTTATGTTCTTTGCCCCTCTAAGAAATTGCTTAAACAAAGGATGAGAGAACAAAGGAGGGTCACAGTCATAGTGAGCAGAAATGGCTGCAGCATGAACCTTTATAGAGGAGAAAGACAAACCCTTGTCTAATAAATCTGTAAGGTGTTGAAGAGAAACACTTAAATCAGGCTTGGAAACATCAAAGTCCTTTGCTTTGCTCCAAACAAAAAACCTCCTCCATTTATCAGCGTAAACTTTCCTTGTACTAGGCCTTCTGGCCTCCAAAATAACATTTAAAACTTGTTGTGGAAGCTGAGACCCTCCAGGGTCTAGAACAGAATATGCCAGGCTGTTAGATGCAGGGACTGAATCCTGGCATTGAGGAAATGATTGCCCTCCTGTGACAAAAGGTGCGGAATCGAAGGAAAAGGCCATGGAGGCTCCTGTACTAAACTTCTCAGCAGAGGGTACCAGTGCTGTCGAGGCCAATCTGGAGCTATCAGAATCATGGATGGCTTGTCTTGTTCTGGCCTTCAAGAGTACCTTTGGGAGGAGAGGCAGAGGTGGAAAGGCATAGACGTGAAGATTGCTCCAACTGAAGGATAGAGCATCCACCTTCCAAGCTGTGGGATGAAACATTTTTGTGCAAAACTTTGGCAACTGGAAATTTAGTGGAGAAGCGAACAGATCTATGTCTGGAGTTCCCCATAACACTGTCAACCTTCGAAATACATGAGGATCCAATTTCCACTCGTGGGGATCCACTATCTGTCTGCTCAACACATCTGCTAAGGAGTTCTGTGCTCCTGGTAGAAACCTTGCCTGAAGATTGAGGTGTAAACAGAGCAGTCTCCCACAAAATCATCGCTTGTCTGCAAAGAGGTAGAATGTGTTCCCCCTTGCTTGTTGATGTACCACATGACAGTTGTGTTGTCTGTTTGAATCAACACTTGCCCTGGGTGAAGTAAATCTTTGAAAGCCATCAATGCAAATTGGACTGCTAACATCTCCTTCAAGTTGATATGCAAATGTTGAAGTCTGGCAGGCCACGTGTCTTGAACCCATTTTCCATTGAGATGTGCTCCCCAAGCCTTGTCCGAGGCATCTGTCGTTAGAATCTGACTCGCCTCTGGTCGGGTCACAGAGAGTCCCTTGTTTAGGCGACATTCCTGAGCCCACCACAAAATTCCTTTTGAATGCAAGGTATTATTTGAATGACAGTGTCCAGATCTTGGCAGTGTTGTGTCCATACGTTCTTGAGATACCATTGGAGCTTCCTCATATGCAGTTTGGCATTGGGAAGCACCAGGATACAAGATGCCATGAACCCCAAGGCTTGAAGGACTGTCCTTGCAGTCAGCCTGGACCGTAGAGACAATTGATGGAAGTAAAGAGTAAGGTTCTTTTGTTTGTCCGGGGTCAAAAAAGCCATCTGGGAAGCTGTATTCAGTCTCACACCCAGAAAGCACATTTCCTGAGAGGGTACTAGACTGGACTTTGTTTCGTTCACAGAATACCCTAGGCACCTTAACACTGCCATCACATCCTGTAGATGAAGAAGTTCGTACTTGTCTTGAGCAAGAATCAGGCAATCGTCCAAATAAGGATAAATTTGTATTCCTCTCAACCTGAAGAAGGCTATCACTGGAGCCAGAACCTTTGTGAACACCCTGGGCGCAGTAGATAAGCCAAAGGGCAATGCAGAGAACTGATAATGTAAAGTCCCAGCCAGCAGGTACCTCCTGCAACTGGGCCTGATAGGAACATGAAGATAAGCCTCTTTGAGATCCAGAGTTACCATCCAGTGATCTTTGCCCAACAGAGGTAAAAGCTGTTGCAACGTCAACATTTTGAACTTTGGAATGTCCAGGAATGTGTTGAGGATAGATAAATCCAAAATCGGTCTCCACGTGTTCCCTTTCTTTGGTACTAGAAACAGGCGAGAATAAAACCTAGGCCCACTTCTGACAGAGGGACCGGCTGTATGGCTCCCATTTGAAGAAGTAAAGAAATCTGCTTGTAAGCCTCTACCCTTTGTTGAGGAGGAACGTCTGGCATACCTTTGTAAGGAGGCAATGTATGGAAATAAAACTTGTAGCCTCGGTTTATAATGTCCAATACCCATTTGTCCTGGGTGACTAAAAGCCAGTTTTGCTTGAAGAGTGCTAACTTTCCTCCCAAAGGAGCTGCCAGGCAAGAAGAATCTGGCAGCTGAAAATGCAGGTCATTGGGCCTGTTTACGAAAGGACTGGCCCCTGCCCTCACCTGAAGATTGTGCAGGTGAACTCCATGTTCTAGGCCTGAAAGTACTCTGAGCTCTGCCCCTACCACGTCTAGATCTACCTCTAGACTGAGAATCAGAAGAAGGATACGTCCACCCCTTAGTAGGCCAATTCCTACTAAACTTTAAATTCCTACTAAACTTTGGAGGCTGCACCTGCAAGAAGTCTTTAACAGTCTGCATAGACTTAGCCTTGTCTTCCATCTTTTTCAAGACCGACTCCACAGGGGGACCAAATAAAACTTCAGACTGTAAAGGAGCATCCAAAATTCTAGTTTTAACATGCTCTGACAAATTCTGATCCTTAAGCCAGGCGTGCCTGCGAAGAACTGAACCAGTGGCAGCCACCCTGGAAGAAGCCTGTAAAGCATCAAAACCACACTGCAAAGAATGCTTACCCACCTGTTCAGAGACATGTACCAAATCCTGTAATTCCTTACACTCAATGCCCTCTGCCAAAGCATCCACTTTAGATTTTAGTTGAGTAAGGAGGAAATTCTGATACTTTAACATATGAAACTGGCAATTCAAAGCCCTCATTGCTAAAGTAGAAGAGGTATACACCTTTACCCCATCTATCCAAAGCTCTAGCCTCTTTATCCATAGGAACTGGATTCTTTACAACAGAAGCCCTGACACCCTTAGGTCCCTGGCTAATAGTTTCTGGGTCTGCCCTAGGACTCTTATACAGATATTTATGAGCCTCAGGTACTCTGTAATACCTGTCCGGTTTAACTGGCAGGAGGCAAAGAATCTGGATTAAGGAAGCCTCACACAAAACATCTTGCACCACATCCAAAACAGGAGGTATAGCCAAGGGCCTATGTTGTGGTAAAACAAGAACTCCTAAGCCTCTTCCGTGAATCAGAGAAATCCTGACCTTCCCATTTAAAATGCTCCCTCATAGAATGAAGTGTTTCTGAGAAGGAAAAATCTTCTGGAGGAGAAGCAGAAGGAGTGGAATCCTCTGCATCAGAATCAGAATAAGTAGGAAAATCCTGAATGTCTTCAGCCGAAGACTCTGAATCATCTGAGGCCTGTTCCAAACTCTCCACCTCAGGCTCCACTCTGGGCCTCTTATCAGGAGGGGGCATAGAACCTCTTATCAAAGTAATTAAATCTTCTGCCATTTTAAGCATGTACTTTTTAGGCACAGAACCTGCAGAACTAGGACTGACACCAGGGAAAGGTAAACTAGCCCTGCCTTTGGAAGAAGCCTTAGAAACAGAAGGAGAAGGCCTAATCCCTTAGGTAAGGAAGGAGAACAGTAACCTGAGAGGCCCCTCAGCCTGACCTGCCTCCTGAGAGGCCACATCTTGCAAAATCAAAGTCTCCTCCTGAGACTCAACTGAAACCTCGGCCGGATCCACAGATTCCCCGTAGCTCCTAAGAGCCGGCGTCCGGGCAGACGACTCATCCTGTCTGGGTTTTAAAGATTTGTCTTTGCGCTTCTTAGCGGGCGTCGGAGGATCCGGCGGCATATTATAATTACACCGCTTACCGAAGACAAGCCTAGCGCAATCTAACCTACGCTTGATGGTGCGCTTATTAAACTTAGCACAAAAGCGACACCCGACTACGTCGTGCTCAGGTCCCAAACAGGGAATACAAAGAGAATGATAATCCCTATGCGGTATCTGTTTCCCACAAGAAATACAATTATTCACTTTTTCTGACATCCGGAATTAACTGAGGCAAGAAAAAACAAAAATATTCCCCACGGGTACTTAGCCAACTTGGATTCGGTCTGAAACTCAGAATACGAAAATTTCAGAGCGACGGCACTTGCAACGCTGCTTCTGCATCGGACCATGCGGCAAAAAAGACGGAGGATATGACGTCGGTCATGCGCTCTTATACCCTGACGCTCTGATGTCAGTTCTGAGCGCCCTTGACCGACGTCAGCCTAATACTTTGGTATTCGGGCCGACCGAGGACAGCGGACTACCCGTATGCAAGGACTGCAGCAATGTGAGATGAAGAACATCTGTACTATGTTCTTCGTCTCCCATTGCTGCAGTCCTTACATATGGGTAGAATCCCAGAGCAACGGAAAAAAGGGAGGCTGGCCAACTAAATAGCATTAGGAGCTGCTAACATGCCCTGTAAGATTGCAGTGGCAAACCCAGCCCTAGACCTAGAATAAAGAGGTAAATGATAATGCTTTGTAAAGGTATGTACAGAACTCCAAGTAGCTGCCTCTAGAATGTCTTTAGTAGCTACCCCTCTCAAAAAAGCAGTAGAGGTGGCCGTAGCCCTAGTAGAATGAGGCCTGATCCCAACTGGAACCTCCTTTCCATGATGAGAGTAACAAAAAGCAATACAATGGCCAATCCACTTGGAAATAGTTTGTTTCGAGACAGCTTTCCCTCGTGAAGTCAAAGCAAACGAAACAAATAATTGGATCTTCTGAACTCTTTGGTTCTGAACAAATAATACCTTAACTGCCTATGTACATCCAAAGAATGCAAAACTTTTTCCCCTTCATTTTGGGGGTCAGCATAAAAAGTAGGCAAATGTATAGATTGGTTCAATGCCACATTAGAAATCACTTTAGGCAGAAAAGTAGGATTAGTACGTAAGGAAACTCTGTCCTTGTGAAAAAACAGAAAAGGTTCCACTGCCATGAGGGCCTGTAATTCAGATACCCTTCTAGCAGAAGTAACAGCCAATAAAAAAGCAGTCTTCCAAGACAACAACTTCAATTCAGCTGTAGCTGCAGGTTCAAAAGGAGGCAGAGTCAGCTTTTCCAAAACAAAATTAAGATCCCAGGTAGGAGTAGGAGCCCTCCGTGGGGGTCTTATATTCTTTGCCCCTCTAAGAAACTGTTTAACCAAACAAGGAATACAGAGTGAATGGTAATCCCTATGAGGAATCTGTTTCCCACAAGAAATACAGTTATTAACTTTTTCTGACATCCGTCAATACTGAGGCAAGAAAAAGACAAAAGTGTTCCCAACGGGGTACTTGGCCCAACTTGGTCTCCGGTCTGAAACTCGCAAACCGACAATTCCAGAACGCCGAACGGCACTTGCAAATGCTGCTTCTGCTTAGGACCACGCGGCAAGAAAGACTGAGGTTATGGCGTCGGTCATGCGCATTTGTACTGGCACGTACTGACGTCAGTCTCGGGCGCCGATGACCGACGCCGGTTCTAGCCCTTTGGTATTCGGGCCGATTGTGGACAGCGGAATACCCATATGCAAGGACTGCAGCAATGGGAGACGAAGAACATCCACACTGCACAGTATGTTTTCCAACTTGTTCAGCAGAATGCATTAAATCCTGTAATTCTTTATTTTCAACACAGTCAGGAAACATCATTTTCTATTTAAGAAGTCCAATAACATGTTGCTGATACTTTAACATATGAAACTGGCAGTTTAAAGCCTTAATGGCCAAGTTTGCAGACGTGAAACTTCCTCTTCATCAGCAGAAATGCTAGAAGTATCAGAACCTGAATAAGATAAAGCCTCAGGAGAGACATCACTATCACTTTTTGAAGGAGGAGGCTGTGAACCCCTAGTAAGAGTCAAAAGGTCATTAGCCATTTTAACCATTTGAGACTGAGGGGAACGAGAGGAAACTGGAGCCTGTTTCTTCACAGGCTTACGACTGGAAGATTTATCTGCAAGTCTGAAGGACTCGGGAGGCCTGGCAACCATCGAAGTCGTGGCAGATGTCGTCGGTATGAGCCTGCTGTCCGAATGAAGAAGAACACTTAGCGGCTCCAGATCCAGCTAAAGAGGGGACAGGCCAAAGGTCAAAAGACAAAATGGAAGCTGGAGGCCTGGGTGACTCTGAAATGGTCTCAACCGAGGCCTGTGGTTGAAAATCCACGGACTGCAGGGGCTGCAAAGGCACCTCACTGGCTACCGCAGGACTAAAGACCAACTTACCATCATCTGAAGACTTGACCCTCTGAAGCCTGTCGCGGTCCTTATCCTTATGCTTCTTAGGGATATCCAAAGCCTGAAGACCAGCGGATGCCATACCAACAAACTTAGGACACACTACAAAATGCTTAGCCCGATGACGAATAGTACGTGGATTAAAGGAAGCACAGAAATCACAATTAGGAACGTCGTGGTTAAGGCCTAAACAAATACAATAGGAATGAAAATATCTATGGGGAATCTGCTTTCCACAGGTAAGACAATTATTAACTTTTTCTGACATTCATTAAGGCAAGAAAGGAGGATCCCCAATGGGGTACTTGGCTGTAGTTGAGTTCAACTTTGTAGTCGGAAAACAAAAAGGTAAACTGCCGACTGACTGGCACTCGTGCAAAAATGCTTCTGCTTCAGGCTCCACGGCAAGGAAGACTGAGGAAGTGACATTGGCTGCCTCCTTTTGTATCGGACGTCCTGACGTCCTTTACAACTGACGACAGCTGATGTCATATTTACTTACTTTTGATATTCTGGTTAATCGAGGGCTACCAGGAGCCGGATATCCCATTGGTTAGGACTGTAACAGTGAAATACAATGAACATCGCCCTCCTGCACTCTTACATCATCAGGACAATAATAGAGTACAATGCTCCCATTGGCATCTTCCCTTCCAAACACCTGCAGCAACTGGACAGACCACAAATGTTCCAATACTAAGAAAATTCATGGTCTTCAAGATCTGTCTAATGCGGACAGACTGAAATCATTGTCACTTTACTCTGTGTCACACAGACTGCTCAGAGGCAACCTGTGTCTTGCATATAGAGCAATCTCTTACCCAGCTTTGATGGAAATGCTGCACATTCATAAGTCAATTGGCATACAGGTTACTCATTCAAAGGACCTTAACCTGATATGCGACATCAGCAGAACTTGCTGGAGAGAGATTGGTCTCACAGGGGTTGCCCCACCTTTGGAACAACCTTCCTATTCATGTTAAAGTTTCTCATTGGGCCTACTTAATGGCAATTTGGACAACTGGATGGGTAACCAGAAATTCACCCCACAGGTTCAACTTGAGTACCTCTTGGACAGGGGCAACAGGCGCTGATTTTAGTGTCTGCTTGAACCAGACAGCTAAGCTTGTAAGGGCCTCGAGGTCTTTAGCCTGGTAACCTAACAAACGTATATTCCAGATGATGCTTAAATACGAACCAGGGAAAGTAACACAGTACAACTGTGTTGCATAAGCTCCATGACTACACTCCGAAATTCTGAGTATAACAAATCAGTTAAGCACTATAGTGGTGCGAGAAATAGAAGTTATGTCCTTACCATAACGTTCCATGTGGAGTGTTCATCTCGCCTTTGTTCTTACACATGGGTTCGGAGCCGATCCTCGGCTCCGTGTCGGCCGCTTGCAAGCTCTGCATCGAGAAGAAGCTCGAGACAATCTAATACCCACAATCCCCCTCTACCTTTACCTCAGATCTAGTTTGCAAGCAAACCAGTCTCTAGAGAGAGAGCACACTCATGCTTACATCACATATGCACAGAACTAAGAGTCTATATATAAACATATATACAGAGACATACACATATATATACATGTCAATATGTACACAACATCTGCAAGGCAGAAGCAGAATGCCCCAGGCCAGGCACCAAAAAAAAACGTTCTTCCTAAGGGCGGGAGGGTGGGAATGTAAGAACAAAGGCGAGATGAACACTCCACATGGAACGTTATGGTAAGGACATAACTTCTATATGTGATAGTGTTCAATCTCGCCGTTTGTTCTTACACATGGGTAGCGTCCCTAGCTCCTTGTTCCTGAGGAACTCACGGAAGGACGTTCTTGAGCACAGTGGAACCAAAGGTTGCCCTGTCCCTAGAAACCTTGTCTACCTTATAATGAGAAATTAATGTATGTGGCTTAGACCAAGTAGCAGCCGCACAAATAGCGTCTAGTGGTAGGCGGGCTGCATGAGCCAGAGATGTAGATACTGACCTTGTGGAATGTCCTTTAGGTTTGTGTAAAAGAGTTTGATTTGAAGAATCATAGGCATAAATTATACAATCCGTTAACCACTTAGAAAGAGTTCTTTTGGTAACCGCCAATCCTTTCCTGTTATCAGCAAAGGCCCCAAAAAGTTGATCAGTTTTTCTGTGATCTTTTGTTCTATCCAAGTAAAACCTTAGTTGTCTGTGAACATCCAATTTGTGCAACATATACTCCATTTCGTTGGAGTGATTCTTGAAGAAGGTGGGTAATTCAATGGACTGATTAATATTGCTAATAGAACAAACTTTAGGGAGGAAGGATGAATTAGTTCGAAGAGAAACTCTGTCAGAGTGAAAGATCAAATAAGGGTGCTTGATGGAGAGCTTGAAGTTCAGATACTCGCCTAGCGGATGTAATGGCTACCAAAAAGAGAGTCTTCCAGGACAAAAATTTTAATGGGCAAGAGGAGGCTGGTTCAAAGGGGGGCAACATTAATTTAGATAACAACAAGTTTAGACTCCAAGGTGACGTAGGAGATCTAATTGGTGGTCTAATATGAAAAACTCCTTTTAAAAAGGCTTTACAAAGTCTGTGGGCCATAATAGGAGCCCCAGATTCTTCCACATGGAAATTAGAGATGGCAGCCAATTGAACTCTTAGTGTGGCAGGAGAAGCACCCTGATGGAACAAGTCTGTTAAAAACTCTAATATTTTATTCAAAGGAGCTATAAAAGGGTCCACTTGCTGTGTATTCGCCCAGAATACAAATCGCTTCCATTTACTAGAATATGTTTTAGTAGTGGAAGCTTTATGAGAAGCCACCAATATATTCTGAACTGCCGGCGAAAGAAGATCAGACCTGGCTAAGGTGGGAATTGGAGCAGCCAAACTGCTAGATGGAGGGACAAGAGCGCGGGATGGGGAGCCCCTGACGAGTGAGTCAATAGATCTGGCTCTGGGTCCAGGATCCAGGGTCCCCGAATGCAATGTGTCTTCAGGAAGGGAAACCAAATTTGACGAGGCCAGAATGGGGCAATGAGGATTATTGTCCTGTGTAGGTTTCTGGCTTTCTGGAGAAACTTTGATATCAGGGGAAATGGAGGAAATACGTACAGGAGTCCCGGGGGCCAATCGTGAACCAGTGCGTCCCTGGGGACTTCCCCTGGAGGAGGTAATAGGGCAAAGTAGCTCCTGCATTTGGCGTTCATTGGAGACGCAAACAGATCGCAGGAAGGCTGGCCCCACGTGCGAAAAATCTTTTTCGCCACTGACTGTTTCAGGGACCACTCGTGCGGTAACAGAATTGCTCTGCTCAGCCTGTCGGCTATGACGTTGGATGACCCCGGGATGTGCGTTGCTATTAGAAAGCGACCCGTGGACTCCGCCCATTGCCAGATTCTCATGGCCTCTCTGCATAGCTGATAGGACTTGGTTCCCCCTTGCTTGTTTATGTACCAGACTACCGACATGTTGTCTATCTGAACTGCAATCGTTCCCAGAGGAAGAAGGGGAGCAAAGTGTTGCAACGCTAGAAACACTGCCCTCAACTCTAGAACATTGATGTGCAGATTGTACTCCAAATTGGTCCATTCGCCTTGGACTGTCTGTCCCTGAAAGATGCCCCCCCACCCTATCAGGGAAGCGTCCGTGGTCACCGTAACTGTAGGCGTGGGTAGCACAAATGGTCTGCCCTTGGAAAGGTTGCACGTTTGAAGCCACCAGTTTAGGTGTGTTTTGCATGTGTTCGTTATAAGGATCTCGTGTGTTAGAGGTAGTTGTTGGAACGACCATTGTGCAAACAGTAGCCATTGTAGGACTCTCATGTGCAGCCTTCCCAAGGGTATTGCAATAAGATAAGCTGACATGAGTCCCAAAACCTTCAGTACCAGTTTTGCTGGAGATTTCCTGGACAAGAGAAGAAGACGTATGTGAGTCTGAAGTGATAGTATCCTTTCTGGAGGAAGTCTTAGAATTAACTGACGTGTGTTTAATTCCGCTCCTATGAACAAGATACTCTGTGATGGCTGAAGTAAGGATTTTCGAGTTACGGAAATTCCTAGGTGAACACACAGTTGAAGAGTATAGTCTCTGGCCTGTAATAGTTGACGCTGGGTGGTGGCAGAAAGGAGCCAGTCGTCCAGATACGGAAACACCTGGAATCCTTGGCGTCTCAAGTGAGACGCTACCACTGCCATGCATTTGGTGAAGACCTTGGGGCTGAGGTCAGACCAAAGGGCAGGGCTCGAAATTGAAAATGACTGGCCCCAGCCGGGCGCAAATGATCTCTGGATGCCCTGGCCATTTTGATGTGGTAGTATGCATCCTCCAGATCTATTGAGCACATCCAGTCGTCCTTCTGTAAGAATGGAAGGATCGATTGAAGCGTGACCATTCGGAACTTTTCTTTCTTGACGAAGGTATTGAGGTTGCTTAGGTCCAGGATGGGCCTCCAGTCCCCTGTTTTCTTTGGAACTAAAAAGAACCTTGAGTAAGTCCCGAATCCTTGCTGGTCCGCTGGGACTGGTTGGATGACTCTTTCTAGCAGCTTTGAAATTTCTATAGCTGCCGGCTCTCGCAGATGGGGCGGTACATCTGGGAGTCTTTTCTTTGGAATGGGATGGGATAGAAAGGGTATGCTGTAACCTCTGGTAACCACGCTTTTTACCCATTTGTCTGTAGTTATATTTTGCCAGGCCTGAGGGTATAAAGCTAAGCGACCCCCGACTGCCTCCAGAGCAGGACAGTCGGGCCTCCTCTCAGGAGTGCTGGAAAGGTTTACCAGGGAGTGTATCCCTGTCACCTTGATGCTGTGGACCCCCTCTGCCGCCAGGGCGACATCTTCCACCTCTGCCCCCTCCTCTGCCTCTAGAAGGGGCATCACCCTGTGTGCCTGGGAAAGATCCTTGGGGTTTTCGAAACCACATTTTTCCCCCACGTTGCCCTTTGGGGTACGGTCTGGTTGGGGTGGAAAAACGGACTCAGACAGCAGACAGAGTCTTTCCCTCCTGTTCACACTGGGTAAGGGTCTTCTTTACTTTTGGGCCAAAGAGAGTGGCACCATCAAATGGGGCGTTAGTAAAGGAAGACTTGAAGGCTTCCGCAAACGAACATAAGCGCATCCAGGATTGTCTGCGAAGAGCAATCGCTGAAGCTGCTGCCCTACTCGAACCTTCGGCTGCGTAGGAAATCAGCCTCATGGACGAGTTCACAATGGATGTAAGGGTATTAAGTTGCGCTGTCACTTTCTCTGAGACAGCAGCATCTGTAGTACCCTGGAGGGTATCTCCCAACTCTTTGACTAGATCCCTCTGTAGACGTGTAAAATGGGTCAAATAGTTCAGGGATCGCATGGAAAAAGCCGCTGAACTAAAAATGCTTCCCGTACCTGTCCATAGTCCTAGAATCTTTATTAGGGGATGGACAGATGAGGAAGACTCCGACATCTCCTTTTCGTGGCGCTGCCACCACCATAGCGTCCACTGGAACTCTTTTGTTAAGTAGGTCTTGTCCTGAGGTGCAGTGATGTATTTATTGGGTTTCCTTGGGACTGGTTCCACTGTGTCAGGAGCCTCCCACGCCCTTCGAGCAATTAGTTCCATTAATTCGAAGGGCGGAGTGACCCAGGAGGAAGAAGGGAGAGCACCAAATGCCTTCAGCAAAACTGACTCATCCTCAGAAGGGGGAAGGGACTGCCAGTCACCTCTCTGTTTCAGGATCTCCAATATGTCCGAAAAGAGACATCTTCTGAAGGTGACTTAGGGGACCCTTCTGACTCATCTAAGTCAGTATCGGATGTCAAGGATTCTTGTGGAGAATCCAAGTGTCTCCTCTTACACAGTCTTTTCCTAGGGACTTCTTCGTGGGGAGCATCCGAAGAAGCCTCCGAGGAAGAGGGGGCACCCTCCAGGGGTGGCTGAGACACTGGTGCTCGACGCTTGGATGCGGCCGTGGGTGCAGAGGAGGATAACGGCCCTTTATGGGGAGGAGAGGTTGCTTCCACTGATGTGGTTGTCTGGGTAGACAACACCTTCCTCATTAGGTCGAACGCCCCCGGGTCCCGCATCGAAGAATCTCCGGTTCGAAGAAATGGGAAGAATCCCGAAACAGGCACCGAAGGCATCGACCCGAGGACGGAGCCGAATCGATCCGCCGAGGCCCGAGGGAAGAGTCGGAACCGAAACGTCGGTTCGACTCTCGGCCCCGGAACCAAGGACAGATAGTCGGCTCCGAGACTCCGGTATCGGGTCCGACGGAGTCGAGGTGAGAGGAACAGACCGAGAAAAGGACGGTTCTGGACCCGAGGGCTCCACAATCAGAAGATCAACCTCTTCCGGCTCCAAAGGCTGAACAGGTCTCGGAGGAGGAATGGATGGAGACACTGGGAGGCCTTCAAGTTTCGACACCAACTGGGTGGAAACTGAAATAAGTTTGGACAGGGCCGAATGCTCCAATAACTTCTGCACCACACGATCCACATCGACATCGGAGAGTTTGGAAGAACGGGTCGAAGGAACTGAAGACGGAGCCGACCTCAATAAAGTCGAAGGAGGGAGCTCCATCACCGGTTCCAAGACTCGAGGCTCAGGAACCGACACCAGTTGAACACTCAGCTTCGAAGTCTGTGGAACCGGTGATCTAACTTTACCCGAAGAGCTCGGAGCCGATGACTTGGGCTCCGACGTCTTCGATTCCTTCGAGGATTTCGATGCCTGGTCAGAAGCCTCCAGAGCCTCCTGAAAAGAAGGTTTTAATAAACCTCTGTCCATGAGTTTCCTGCGCCTATCTGTCATGACCCTCCCACTAAAAGAGTGACAGATAGAACAGTCCTCTTGTAAGTGGAGAGGGCCAAGGCAGTAGACGCAGGAACTATGGTTGTCAGTCACTGACATTTTTTGGCCACACTGACAACGCTTAAAACCTGATTTTACTTTATCAGACATTTTACAAGTAAGAGTCAAGTCCAGTATAGTAGTCAAATCCGGTGAAAAAGTGTCAAATCCGATTTAAATGTCAAGTCCGGTTCAAATTTAAGAAGGGTTGGTAGGCCCCGAAAAACTCTAACCAATTAATAAAATTAACGGTACCGAGAATCTAACCTACTCAAACACACATACACTCAGTATATCAACTAATCCTTGTCTGTTATCAAAGAGAACAAATTATTCAATAAAATATAACAAAATAAGTTATATCTTAACTTAAGATGCTCGAGCTAGCTCCCAGCGATGCGAACGCAGCAGCGGCAAACTAGATCTGAGGTAAAGGTAGAGGGGGATTGTGGGTATTAGATTGTCTCGAGCTTCTTCTCGATGCAGAGCTTGCAAGCGGCCGACACGGAGCCGAGGATCGGCTCCGAACCCATGTGTAAGAACAAACGGCGAGATTGAACACTATCACATCTAACCTTAAAAAGAAGTTATGCACTTACCATAACATTCCATGTGAGCTGTTCATTTTGCCTTTATTCGTACACATGGGTTCGGAGCCGAACCATTGGCTCTGAGTCGGCCGCTTTACTAGCTAAAGATCTCAGAATAGCTCGAGGCCAGGTCCCTATCCCATGACGCTCTCTGTCCTACCTCAGATCTAGTTTGCTGAACCCAGCATGAACAGATGTAACACAATACATACTCCAGCTGGAGTAAGAAGTTCCAGAACAAGACCACCAGACCCAAAGTCTACTCGCTCTTCGAGACCCTGGAGGGGGGAAGGTAGGTGCGAGTGTAAGAATAAAGGTGAGATGAACAACTCACATGGAACGTTATGGTAAGTACATAACTTCTTTATGTGAAGTTGTTCAATCTCGCTGTTTATTCTTACACAGGGATAGTGTCCCAAGCACCCTAATCCTGGGTGGCTCAAGGGAGTATATTCCTGAGGACAGTGGAACCAAAGGAAGCCCTGTCCCTGGAGGCCCTGTCCACTTTGTAATGAGTGATAAAGGTATGAGGCTTAGACCAAGTGGCAGCTGCACATAGTGTCCAAAGGTCACCAAGACGTATAAGCCGAAGAAGTGGAAACGGCCCTAGTTGAATGCGCCTTCACACCATGCTCCAAAGTTTGGTTCGCTGAAGATTAGATAAACAATGCAGTCAGTTAACCATTTGGAAAGGGTAACTTTCGAAACTGGCAATCCTTTCTTAGCATCAGCATGAGCTACAAAGAGTTGGTCAGACCTTCTAAATTCTTTTTTTCTGTCCAAACAGAACCTCAAATGTCTGTGAGCATCAAGTTTATGCAACATGCATTCCAGCTTATTAGAATGATTACTGTTTTGGAAGCTCAATAGTTTGGTTCAGATTAGTCTCAGAACACACCTTTGGCAGGAATAAAGTATTAGTCCTCAGTGACACACTTTCTGGATGGAACACCAAATATGGGGGTTTGACAGAAAGGACTTGCAGTTCAGATACCCTGCATGCTGAGGTAATAACCACCAAGAAAATAGTCTTCCAAGAAAGAAACTTCAACTGACAGGATGATGCAGGCTGAAAGGGGAGAAGAATAATACGTGACAGCACAAAGTTTAGATTCCAGGGAGCAAAAGGTTGTCTAACAGGAGGCCTAAGATGAATGGTGCCCTTAAGGAAGGCCCTACATAATCTGTGAGACATCAAATTGGAACCTTCAGCTCTTAGGTGAAAATTCGAGATAGCAGCCAAATGAACTCTAATTGTGGCAGCTGCAGCACCTTCATGAAAAAGCTTAGATAGGAATTCCAGTATCCTGGCAACTGAGGCAACGTAAGGCTCAATGTTATTCTGGGATGCCCAAAAGGCAAACCGCTTCCATTTACTAGCATGCAACTTTCTGGTGGAAGCCTTATGCGAAGATACAAGGATAAGCTGTACCCTCTGAAGAAAAATCTTGTGACCTTCTAGGTAGGGAATCAGAGCAGCCAAGCTGTCAGTCTGAGGGAATGAAGGGAGGGATGGAGGGCCCCTGATGAATGTGTCAGTAGGTCTGGAACTGGGTCCAGAATCCAAGGTTCCTCCAGTTGATACAGTCAAAGAAAGGGGAACCAAATCTGATGAGGTCAAAAAGGGGCTATTAAGATTACAGTCCTTCCCAGGGTTTTGGCTTTCTACAAGAATTTCGGAATCAGGGGTGTAGGTGGAAATGCATACAGGAGTCCTGGGGGCCAATCGTGTACGAGCGAGTCCCTTGGGCTGTCCCCCAGAGGGGGAATTAGGGCAAAGTAGCTTCTCCATTTGGCATTCATAGGGGATGCAAACAGGTCACAGCAAGGCTGGCCCCATCTGCGGAAAATCATCTCCGCAACTTCATTTTTGAGAGACCACTCATGCGGTGACAGGATGGCTCTGCTCAGTTTGTCCGCTATCACTCTGGATTTCCCCAGGATATGCATTGCTATCAGAAAGCGCCCGGTGGATACAGCCCACTGCCAAATTCTCAAGGCCTCTCGACACAGGGGGTAAGACTTGGTTCCTCCTTGTTTGTTGATGTACCAGACCACTGACATGTTGTCTGTCTGTATCGCAATCGTCCCTACAGGCAGAGAGTCGTGGAAGTGCTGCAACACCAAAAGTACCGCTCTCAGCTCCAGAACACTGATGTGCAACTGTGACTCTGTCTCCGACCAGGTGTCTTGGGATGTTCTTCCCTGAAAAAGCCCCCCCACCCTATCAGAGAAACGTCCGTGGTCACTGTGGCTGATGGTGGGGGAGAAACAAATGGTCGACCCACTGTAACTTGTTGGCTGGTCAACCACCAGCGAAGATCCTTCTTGCAAGAGTCTGTAATCATGATTAAGAATGACATGGGAAGTTACTGGTAAGACCACTGGGTGAATAGTAACCATTGAAGAATCCTCATGTGCATATGTCCCAGAGGGTGTAGCTGCCATGGTGCCTAGTAACTTCAATACTTGAAGGGCCGGTACTCTCCTTCTCTGCAAAATGTCTGACACCTGGTTTCGGAGAGTGGTTATTCTGTCCAGGGGCAATCTTACAGTGGCAGTGGTGGTGTCTAGTTCTGCTCAGATAAAGGAGATACGCTGCGATGGTGACAACGCAGACTTTTCGAAATTGATAGTGATGCCTAACTGAGAGCAGAGGGTGAGAGTGTGATCCCTGGACAGAATTAGTTGATGCCTGGAGGTGGCGGTAAGGAGCCAGTTGTCCAAACACACAAACACTCAAGAATCCTAGACGCCTCAGGTGAGCTGCAACCACTGCCATGCATTTGGTAAACACTGTGGGAGCTGTTGAGAGTCCAAAGGGCAGTGCTCGGAATTGGTAATGACTGGCTCCCAGTCGGAAATGCAGATCTCTGGATAGCCTGGCCATTTTGATATGGTAGTACACATCCTTGAGATCTATCGAGCACATCCAATCGCCCACTCCGAGGAATGGGAGAATAGACAAACATGACCATCCGGAACTTCTGCTTCTTTACAAACGTGTGGAGTCTGCTGAGGTCCAAGATGGGCCTCCAGTCCCCTGTCTTCTTTGGAACTAAAAAGAATCTGGAGTAAGTCCAAGATCCTTTCTGGTCTGCTGGGACTGGCTGGATGACATTTTTCCTGCAGCCTCTGAATTTCTATGGCTGCCTGATCCCCTGAGACTGGGTGGAACGTCTGGGATTTTTTCCCCCACAGGTGGGTTTTTTAAGAATGGGATAATGCATCCTCTGGTAACTATGCTTTGTACCCAAGAATCTGTTGTAATTCCTAGCCAGGCATCTGGATACAAAGCTAAGTGACCCCCGACTGCCTCCAGAACAGGACAGCAAGGGCCACCTTTCAGGAGCACTGCTAGGACTTACTGAAGAACTGATCCCGGTTGCCCTGGTTCTGCGGACCCCCTCTGCCGCCGGGGCAGCATCTTCCATTATTACCCCCTCCTCTTCCCCTGGAGGGGGGGGGGGTTCACTGTGTGTTCTGGAAAGCTCCTTGGGACTTTCGGAACCACATTTTCCCACCTTTCTGCCCTCTGGGGTATGGTCTTGTAGGGGGTAGAAATACGGACTCCTACGGCAGATAGTGTCTTTCCCTCTTGCTCACACCTAGTGAGAATCTCCTTGACTTTAGGCCCAAAAAGAGAAGAGCCATCGAATGGGGTGTTGTTAAAGGAAGATTTGAAGGCTTCCGCAAAGGAGCATAAGCACTTTCAGGTCCGTCTCTGAAGAGCTATCGCTGAACCCGCTGCTCGACTCGAACCATCGGCAGCATAGGAGATGAGCTGCATGGATGAGTTCACTATGGAGATAAGGGGATTAAGTTGTGCTGTCACCTTCTCTGAGACAGCTCCATCTGTATTACCCTGCAGAGTACCTCCAAGCTCCTTCAGGAGATCTCTTTGAAGACGGGTAAAAGGAGTCAAATACTTAAGCGATCACACAGCAAAGGTTGTAGAACTAAAGATGCGTTTCCTGCATCTGTCCATTGTCCTGGAATCCCTATTAGGTAGATGGACAGTAGAAGAGGTTTCTGACTTCTCTTTCGTGGTGGCTGTAGCCACCATGGCACCAACCGGGAATCCCTTAGTGAGAAATGTCTTCTCCTGGGGAGAAGTGATAAATTTGTTGGGCCTCCGAGGGACTGGTTCCATAGAATCAGGAGATTCCCAAGCCCTTCGAGCAACCAAATCCATCAGCTCGTCGAAGGGCAGAGTCACCCAGGAGGTGGAAGGTTGAGACCCAAAGGCCCTCAGGAGCACTGACTCATCCTCAGTAGGGCTAACGGACGGCCAGTCACCCCTCTGCTTTAGGGCTTCCAAGATATCAGCAAAGGAGATATCCTTCGAGGGGGACTGTGGGGACCCTTCCGATTCTTCCAGTTGGTGTCTGATGTCAAAGACTCCTGTGGGGAATCTAAATGCCTCCTTTTACACAGTCTCTTCCTGGGAACCTCATTAGTGGGGGCTTCTGGTGAGGTCTCAGTAGAGCAAGGGTCACTCAATGTGGTTATCTGAAGCTCCGGGTCTCGACGCTTCACAGGGACCTGTGATGTACAGGCAGAACTCGGGAGGAGGAGGAGGGACCTGACGACGTGTGTGTCTTAGAAGACATAACTCTCCACAAAGCATTGAAGGCACCACTGCTCCGACCAGAGGAAGCCGCCAGTTCCAAAGAAGACGGCACCTTTACCGGTGCCGAGACGTGGGCTCTGAGCTAGGGGACAGAGCCGAGCTCATCTGCGCTGAAGCCCAGAGGGGAAGGGTTGGAACCGACACATCAGTTCAACTCTCCCCTGGAACAGACAAGAGAGCGTCGGCTCCCAGACTATTCCAACAGATCTGAAGAAGTCAGGGTTGACTGAGCCAAGGGCACTGGAACAGGCCTCGGCTCCAAAGGTTCCACAATCATCAGATCCTCCTCCCCTATCTTCGAAAGTCCAACTCGGCTCGGAGGAGGAACAGTCACAGTAGGTGGAATGGTCATAGGCCCCGAGGCTGGTTGGGTCGAGGCCGATAATTTAGCACGTGCCGGGTTCTCGAGGAGCCTCTGCACCACCCGAGCCACATCAGATAGGGTCCTCGAAGGAATCAAAGATGCCATTGACTGAAGAATAGGTGACCGGCTCTGAAACACTTGCTCTGTGCACGGCTCCGAAGACTGCAGAGCCGGCGACTGCACCTTAACAGTAGGGCTCGGAGCCAATGACTTGGGCTCCAAAGACACCCTAGAAGACTTCGACTCCTTCGAAGACTTTGAGGGCTGGTCAGCCTTGTCCAAGGACTCTTGAAAATCTGGCTTTAATAAACCTCTACCAGTTTCCTTTGTCTCTCCAGCAACACTCTACTACTGAAGGAATGGCAGATAGAGCAATCCTCCTGGAGGTGAACAGGCCCCAAACAATAAACACAATTCCCATGGGCATCCGTAACGGACATCTTCTGCCCGCATTTACATTTCTTGAAGCCAGATTTCTGCTTTTCTTTATGGTCAGACATCATAACCAACAGTAACACCACAGAAGAAAAAGTACTGCAAGTCTAATTCCAATTAGTCTAAGTTGCCAGATCCCTTAACAACTTACTCAAACAATAGTATAGATATATCTAACTATGCACACTGTCTTATCGTAATAGACACGCTGACACTAACACTACACTTTTAAGTAATATATAGGACAACAATACGTTATCCAGTACACTAAAGCTCTAATGCACTAAATTACACTATTAAAGATTTAAATTCACACTAATAAGTATATATATATATATATATATATATATATATATATATATATATATATATATGTATATATATATATATATATATATATATAGGACAGGGAATAAAGTACAGTTTTGTACCTACCATAAATGTAGATGTCCGATAGATATGCAACTGCAGTCATAACATATGGGTTGTCCTGCCTCAGGCAGCCCTCGGTCGGCCGGATTCCAAAGTCTGGGTCCGACGTTGGCTGATGTCGCATTTCTCTCCGACGTCAGAGCGGCTGCAGTATATAAGCATCAGCCGACGCCATCTTCTTCAGTGTTTCTTGCCCCAGATGCCAGGTGCCCTCCAAGGAAGGCTGTAATCAAATTGGAAGACAATAATAGGTTTCCAGACAATAAATAAGCAATAAACAGATACACCATAACAGATATCCCCAGCTAAGGATAACAGGGAGAGGAGTGGACCCAAGGCATAGAGGGGAAGGAGGGAGGGAAAACCCGACTGCAGTTGCATATCTATCGGACATCAACATTTATGGTAGGTACAAAACTGTACTATGTCCTTCAAGAATGCAACTGCAGTCATAACATGGGTTGAATACCATAGCTTAGCTGGGGGAGGTGGTATGCTCTAAGAAAAGGATGGTGTAGCTATCAATCCCTGCAGGACTGCCGAAGCAAAGCCTGCTCTGGATCTGGAATATAAAGGGAGGTTGTAGTGTTTGGAAAATGTATGCACGGAGCTCCATGTAGCAGCTTCTAGAATGTCTTTTGTAGGCACCCCTCTTAAAAATGCTGTAGAGGTGGCTGTAGCTCTGGTGGAGTGTGGTCTGATATTGGCTGGCACACTCTTTCCATGGAAGGAATAACAGAATCTGATGCAATGTCCAATCCATTTTGAAATTGTCTGTTTGGAAATTGCTTTTCCTTGTACTCCAGGGGCGTAAGCTACAAAAAGCTGATCAGACTTCCTACTGGTCTTGGTTCTGTCTAGGTAGTAGCGAAGTTGTCTGTGTATGTCCAAGGTATGTAAAAAGAAGTTATGTCCTTACCATAACGTTCCATGTGGAGTGTTCATCTCGCCTTGGTTATTACACATGGGTTCGGAGCCGATCCTCGGCTCCGTGCCGGCCGACTGCAAGCTCTGCATCGAGAAGAAGCTCGAGGACATCTAATACCCACAATCCCCCTCTGCCTTTACCTCAGATCTAGTTTGCAAGCAAACCAAACATAAAGCATGCACACATGCCAACTATATACATATAAGTACATATATACAAACATACCCAGAGTATGATAGTAACAGTAATACTGCAACCGCAGAAGGAGAATACTCCAGACCAGGCACCAAATCGAACGTTCTTCCTAAGGGTGGGAAGGGTGGGAGTGTAATAACCAAGGCGAGATGAACACTCCACATGGAACGTTATGGTAAGGACATAACTTCTTTATGTGAGAGTGTTCAATCTCTCCTTTGTTCTTACACATGGGTAGCGTCCCTAGCTCCATGATCCTGAGGAACTCAAGGGAGAACGTTCTTGAGCACAGTGGAACCAAAGGTTGCCCTATCCCTAGAAACCCTGTCCACTTTGTAATGAGAGATAAATGTATGTGGTTTAGCCCAAGTAGCAGCCGCACAAATAGTGTCTAAAGGTAAGCAAGCTGCGTGAGCCAAAGATGTAGACACTGATCTGGTAGAATGTCCTCTGGGTTTTGCTGATAATGTTTGGTCAGAGGATTCATAAACATATGTGATACAGTCAGTTAGCCATTTAGAAAGAGTTCGTTTTGTAACTGCAAGACCCTTTCTGCTGTCAGCAAAAGCTACAAATAGTTGATCAGATTTCCTGTGATCTTTTGTCCTATCCAAATAAAATCTGAGTTGTCTATGGACGTCCAGTTTGTGCAACATATACTCCAATCTATTAGAGTGGTTTTTAAAGAAGGTGGGTAATTCAATGGACTGATTAATATTACTAGAAGAACAAACTTTGGGAAGAAAGGATGGATTAGTGCGTAGGCATACTCTGTCGGAATGAAATATTAAATAAGGATGTTTGACCGAAAGGGCCTGAAGCTTAGACACTTGTCTAGCAGATGTAATGGCCACTAGAAATAAAGTTTTCCATGACAAAAATTTCAATGTGCAACTTGAAGCTGGTTCAAAAGGTGGCAACATCAATTTAGAGAGCAACAAGTTTAAATTCCACGGTGATGTCGGACTTCTGACTGGTGGTCTGATATGAAAAGAACCTTTTAAAAAGGCTTTACAAAGTCTGTGAGCCATAATAGGCGCACCACATTCTTCTACATGATAGTTAGAAACGGCAGCTAACTGCACTCTTAAAGTAGCCGGGGAAGCTCCTTCATGAAATAATTCAGTCAAGAACTCTAAAACCTTGTTTAATGGAGCTGTAACTGGGTCCAAATGATGTGATTCCGCCCAAAAGACAAAACGTTTCCACTTACTGGTGTAAGTCTTTGTAGTGGAAGCTTTATGAGAAGCTACTAAAATATCTTGAACTGCCGATGTAAGTGGAACTGACCTGGCTAAAAGGGAAGCGGAGCAGCCAAGCTGCTAGGTGGAGAGATTCTAGAGAAGGGTGAGGAACTCCTGACGAGTGAGTCAGTAGATCTGGCTCTGGGTCCAGCATCCAAGGTCCCCGAATGCGGTGATGCAATAGAAAGGGGAACCAAATTTGACGAGGCCAGAACAGGGCAATGAGAATAATCGGCCTCTGAAGGTTGTTGGCTTTCTGTAGAAACTTTGCAATCAGGGGAAATGGAGGAAAAGCATATAGGAGACCCGGGGGCCAATCGTGCACCAGCGTCCTGGGGACTTCCCTGAGGGGGTAATAGGGCAAAGTAGCTCCTGCATTTGGCGTTCATTGAGACGCAAACAGATCGCAGGAAGGCTGGCCCCATTTGTAAAAAAATCCTTCTCGCAACTGACTGTTTGAGGGACCACTCGTGAGGCAATAGTATTGCCCTGCTCAGCCTGTCTGCTATGACGTTGGATGACCCGGGATGTGCGTTGATCAGAAAGCGACCGTGGACTCTGCCCATTGCCAAATTCTCATGGCCTCTCTGCATAATTGGTAAGACCTGGTTCCCCTTGCTTGTTTATGTACCAGACTACGGACATGTTGTCTGTCTGAACTGCAATGGTCCCTGGAGGAAGAAGGGGAGCAAAGTGTTGCAACGCCAAAAACACTGCCCTCAACTCCAGAACATTGATGTGCAGATTGTACTCCAGATTGGTCCATTCGCCTTGGACTGTCTGTCCCTGAAAGATGCCCCCCCACCCTATCAGGGAAGCGTCCGTGGTTATCGTCGCAGAAGGTGTGGGTAGCACAAATGGTCTTCCGCTGGATAGGTTGCAAGTCTGTAACCACCACATTAGGTGTGATTTGCATGTTTTCGTTCTCAATATTTCGTGAGTCAGTGGAAGTTGTTGGAATGACCATTGTGCAAACAGAAACCATTGTAGCACTCTCATGTGCAGTCTTCCCAACAATGAGAGAAGCTGCCATGAGACCCAAGACTTTCAGAACAATTTTTGCCTGAGATTTTCTGGACGACAGCAGAAGGGAAATGTTGAATTGAAGTGCTACTATTCTTTCTGTAGGAAGTTTTAGAACTAACTGACGCGTATCTAATTCCGCTCCTATGAATAAGATATGCTGTGATGGCTGTAGCAACGATTTTTCGAAATTTACTGAAATGCCAAGGTGTGTACAAAGTTGTAGGGTGTAATCCCTGGCTTGTATCAGTTGACGCCTGGTGGTGGCAGACAGGAGCCAGTCGTCCAGATACGGAAACACCTGGAATCCTAGGCCTCAGATGAGACGCTACCACTGCCATGCATTTGGTGAAGACCCTGGGGCTGTGGTCAGACCAAAGGGCAGGGCTCAAACTGATAATGACTGGCTCCCAGCCGAAGCGCAAATGATCCCTGGACGCCCTGGCCATTTTGATGTGGTAGTATGCGTCCTTCAGATCTATTGAGCACATCCAGTCGCCCTTCTGTAAGAATGGAAGGATCGATTGAAGCGTGACCATTCGAACTTTTCCTTCTTGACAAAGGTGTTGAGATGGCTTAGGTCCAGAATTGGCCTCCAGTCCCCTGTTTTCTTTGGAGCTAAAAAGAACCTTGAGTAAGTTCGAATCCTATTTGGTCCGCTGGGACTGGTTGGATGACTCTTTTTCTAGCAGCTTTGAAATTTCTGTAGCTGCTGGCTCTGCAGATGGGGTGGTACATCTGGGAGTTTTCTTTGGAATGGGGGTGGATAGAAATGGGATTTTGTAACCTCTGGTAACAACGCTTTTACCCAATTGTCTGAAGAAAGGTTTTGCCAGGCCTGAGGGTATAAAGCTAGCGACCCGACTGCCTCCAGAGCAGGACAGTCGGGCCTCCTCTCAGGAGTGCTGAAAAGGTTTGCCAGGAGGTTATCCCTGTCACCTTGGTTTTATGGACCCCTCTGCCGCCAGGGCGGCGTCTTCCACCTCTGCCCCCTCTGCCTCTGGAAGGCATCACCCTGTGTGTTTGGGAAAGATCCTTAGGGTTTTGAAACCACATTTTCCCACCACGTTGCCCTTTGGGGTACGGTCTGGAAGGTGGAAAACGGACTCCGACAGCAGACAGAGTCTTTCCTCTTGTTCACACCGGTAAGGGTCTCCTTTACTTTAGGGCCAAAAAGTGTGGCTCCGTCAAATGGGCGTTAGTAAAGGAAGACTTGAAGGCTTCCGCAAATGAACATAAGTGCATCCAGGATTGCCTACAAGAGCAATCGCTGAAGCCGCTGCCCTACTCGATCCTTCGCTGCATAGGATATCAGCCTCATGGACGAGTTCACAATGGACGTAAGGGTGTTGAGATGCGCTGTAACTTTCTCTGAGACAGCGGCATCTGTAGCACCCTGGAGGGTATCTCCCAACTCTTTGACTAGATCCCTCTGTAAACGTGTAAAATGAGTCAAGTAGTTCAGGGAACGCATAGAAAGCCGCTGAACTGAAAATGCGCTTCCCGTATCTGTCCATGGTCCTAGAATCTTTGTTAGGCGGATGGACAGATGAGGAAGACTCCAACATCTCCTTTTTCGTGGCCGCTGCCACCACCATGGCGTCTACTGGAACTCCTTTGGTGAGGTAAGCTTTGTCCTGTGGTGCCGTGATGTACTTATTCGGCTTCCTAGGGACTGGTTCCACCGTGTCAGGAGTCTCACGCCTTCGAGCAATTAATTCCATTAACTCATCAAAGGGCGGAGTGACCCAGGAGGAGGAAGGACGGGCACCAAATGCCTTCAGCAAAACTGACTCATCCTCAGAAGGGGGGAGGGCTTGCCAGTCACCTCTCTGTTTTAGGATCTCCAAGATGTCAGAAAAGAGACATCCTCTGAAGGTGACTTAGGGGACCCTTCTGACTCATCTAAGTCAGTATCAGATGTCAAGGATTCTTGTGGAGAATCCAAGTGTCTCCTCTTACACAGTCTTTTCCTAGGAACTTCTTCGTGGGGAGCATCCGAAGAAGCCTCCGAGGAAGAGGGGGCACATCCAGGGGTGGCTGAGACACTGGTGCCCGACGCTTGGACGTGGCCGTGGGTGCAGAGGAGGATAACGGTCCTTTGTGGGGAGGAGAAGCTGTACCTGCTGATGTGGTTGTCTGGGTAGACAACACCTTCCTCATGAGGTCGAAGGCCCCGGTCCCGAGTCGAGGTATCTCCGGTTCGAAGAAATGGGAAGAATCCCGAAACAGGAGCCGAAGGCACCGACCCGGACGGAACCGAATCGATCCGTGCGAGGCCCGAGAGAGCGTCGGAACGAAACATCGGTCCGACTCTCGGTCCCGGAACCAGGACGGATCTTCGCCCGAGACTCCGTACGGATCGGATGGAGTCGAGGTGAACGGTGCCGACCGAGAAAAGATGGTTCTGGCACCGAGGGCTCCACAATCATCAGTTCAGCTTCTTCCGGCTCCAAGACTGGACAGGTCTCGGAGGAGGAACAGGTGGAGATAGTGGCAGGCCTTCAAGTCTCGACATCAACTGAGAGGAGACCGAGATAAGCTTAGATAGGGCCGTATGCTCCATCAGTTTCTGCACCACACGGTCCACATCGGTGTCGGAAAGGGGCCTAGAAGAACGAGTCGAAGGGATCGAAGACGGAGCCGACCTCAGCAGAGTCGGTGGAGGGAGCTCCGTCACCGGTTCCAAGACTCGAGGCTCGAAACTGCCAACAGTTGAACACTCGGCCCGAAGTCTGTGGAACCGGTGATCTAACTAGACCGAAGAGCTCGGAGCCGATGACTTTGGCTCCGACGCTTCGACCTTCAAGACTTGGATGCCTGGTCTGAAGCATCCAGAGCCTCCTGGAAAGAGGGTTTCAGTAATCCTCTGTCCATCAGTTTCCTCGCCTATCTGTCATGACCCTCCCACTAAAAGAGTGACAAATAGAGCAGTCCTCTTGTAAGTGGAGAGGGCCAAGACAGTAGACACAGGAACTGTGGTTGTCTGTGACCGACATCTTTTGGCCACACTGACAACGTTTGAAGCCAGATTTTAATTTCTCTGACATAATACCAAGAGAAAGAGACAGTCCAGTCCAGTAAAAGTCAATTCCAGTGAAAAAAGTCAAATCCGGTAATAGAAGTCAATTTCTTAAGAAAGCAGACTACAACAATTTCTTAGTCAAAAGTAATCCAAGTAGGGGTGGTAGGCCCCGAAAAACTGTGTACCCTTTAGTTAAACTAGGTAACTAATCTAAGGAACCGAGAATTCTAAATCCACTCACACACCTTACTCTAACTTTAAATGACTAGATTTAAAGTAGTTTTTTTGAAAAATCTAAACAGAATAGATAAATTCTTATCTGTAAAAGCCTCGAGCTAGCCTCCAGCGATGCGTATGCAGCAGCGGCAAACTAGATCTGAGGTAAAGGCAGAGGGGGATTGTGGGTATTAGATGTCCTCGAGCTTCTTCTCGATGCAGAGCTTGCAGTCGGCCGGCACGGAGCCGAGGATCGGCTCCGAACCCATGTGTAAGAACAAAGGCGAGATTGAACACTCTCACATCAGTCTTTCCCCTTTGTTCTCGGGATTGGGAAAGAAAGTAGGCAGGTGAATTGCTTGAAACCCTAGATACCACTTTTGGCAGAAAGGTAGGGTTGGTTCGTAAGGAGACCCTGTCTCTGTGAAAAGTTATGAACGGTGGTATTGCCATTAAGGCCTGTAATTCCGAAACCCTTCCTGCTGAGGTAATGGCCAGGAGGAAAGCTGTCTTCCAGGAAAGAAATTGTAAATCCACAGAAGCTGCTGGCTCGAAGGGAGGTAGAGTCAATTTTTCTAGGACAAAATTGAGGTCCCAAGCTGGTACTGGTGCCTTTCTTGGGGGCTTTATATTCTTGATTCCTCTAAGAAATTGCCTTAACAAAGGATGTGAAAACACAGGTGGATCAGTGTTGTATCTAGCTGAGATAGCTGAAGCATGTATTTTTATGGAAGAGTATGAGAGTCCGTTATGTAGCATATCTGCCAAGTATTCCAGAATGAGTGAAATGCTCAAAAGTGATGCATCATGACCCTTGTTGGTATTCCAAATGCTGAATCTCTTCCATTTGGCTGAGTAAGCCTTTCTGGTGGATGGTCTGCGGGCTTCTGTTAGTATCCGCTGAACTTCCTTGGAGAGAGGTAAATTGAGGTTATTTATGGGATTTCCCAAGCTGTTAGCTGTAGCGTCTGGATGTTGGGATGAACTGTCCTGAAGTTGTGTTGAGTCAAAAGTTGGGGCCATTGTGGAAGGGCCCACGTTTTGTTGTGACATATGCTCCGTAGTAGTGGGTACCAGTGTTGTCTTGGCCAGTCTGGAGCTATTAGGATCCCCTTCGGCTGCTCTGCTTTGATCTTTAATAACACTGTGGTCATCAGTGGCAGAGGTGGAAATGCATAAATTATTAGGGAGCTCCAGTTGAATGAGAAGGCATCTATTTTCCATGCTTGTGGATGATATGTCCTTGAGCAGAACTTTTGTAAGTGATGATTGAGGTGGGAGGCAAATAGGTCTACGTCCGGCCTGCCCCATGTCGAGGTGAGTCGTATAAAGATGTCTGGATGTAGCCTCCATTCGTGGGGGTCTAGGAAATTCCTGCTTAGACTGTCCGCCAGAACATTGTCTTTGCCTGGAACAAACTGGGATTGTAACTATGTTTAGACCCAGTGATTTTTCCCAAAGATTCATTGTCAGTCTGCAAAGGGGGTAAGAATGAGTGCCCCCCTGCTTGTTTATGTACCACATCACAGTGGTGTTGTCTGTCCGTATTAGTAGGTGACCTTGTTGAAGTTGTTGTCCAAAGGCCTCGATGGCATGCATTACTGCTAGCATTTCTTTTTGGTTGATATGCAGATGTTTTTCCTTTGGAGACCATTGCCCTTGAATACATCTGCCCTCCATGTGTGCCCCCCATCCAAGGTCTGAGGCGTCTGTGGTCATGGTCTGTGTTATCTGAGGTTTTTTGAACGACATACCTGTGTTTGACTGGCTTACTGTGGCCCACCATAGAAATTCCTTTTGAAGACATGGAATGAGAGGAATAGTTGCTTCTAGGTTGTTGCTGTGTTGAGACCATAAGCTTTTTAAGTACCATTGAAGCTTTCTCATGTGTAGTCTTGCTAGTGGAACCAGGAGAATGCAGGATGCCATGTAACCCAGGGCCTGTAGGAAACTCCTTGCAGTCATCTGGGTGAGCTTTGCTAAACTTTTGAAGTAATGAGTTAACTTCTTCTACTTGTCTTCTGTCAGGTAAGCCATTTGAGAGGCTGTGTCTAGTTTGGCTCCTAAGAAGGTTATTTGCTGGGATGGCTGAAGTCTTGACTTTTAAAAGTTGACTGTGTATCCCAGAGCCTGTAGCAAGTGTACGACATAATTAAAGTTTTTTGTCAAGGTTAGTTTGTTGTCCGCTTGTATGAGGCAATCGTCCAGGTACGGGTAGATTTGAATCCCCTGGAGCCTGCAATGAGCAATTACTGATGCCAGGCATTTCGTGAATACGCTGGGCGCAGTAGATAAGCCAAATGGCAATGCTGAGAATTGATAATGCTCTGGCCCTGCAAGAAATCTGAGGTATCTTCTGCAGCTGTGTCTGATAGGGACATGCAGGTATGCCTCCTTGAGGTCCAGAGTAATCAGCCAAGATCCCTTGCCCAGCATGGGAAGGAGTTGCTGTAGAGTCAGCATTTTGAACTTTGGTACTATGAGAAAAGTGTTTAAAGCGGACAAGTCCAGCATTGGTCTCCATTGAGTTTCTTTTCTTGGAACAAGGAACAGTCTTGAATAAAACCCCTGACCTTGTTCTTGTTGTGGAACTTTTTCTATTGCTTTGATCTGAGCAAGCAGAGAAATTTGCTTGATAGCCTCTGCCCTCTGATTTTGTGGAAGGTTTGGCATGCCTTGTTTTCTTGGCAAGATATGAAAATGGAACCTGTAACCGTGGTCTATAATGTCCAAAATCCATTTGTCTTTTGTCAGTTTGTACCAATTTTTTGAAAACAAATAACTTTCCGCCCAAAGGAGCTTCTGTTTGCTCCTTGGTCAGCGGAACTAGAGGAAAGTCATTGTGATTGTCCCTGCGGGGCAGGAGAAACCCCTGTGTCATTTCTTTGGTTTGCTGGTTGCCATTGTCGTCCCCTGTAGGATCCTCTGTATTGCCCTCTTCCTCGGGCACGCCTGTTTTTGCCCCTTTGAAATCTTTCAGGATTAGGAAAGGACCAGTTTTTAGAAGGCCAGTTCCTGCTGAATCTGGGCGGCTGAACCTGGAGGAAATCTTTGACTGTCTGAACTGACTTGGCTTTTTCCTCAATGGACTTTAACACATCTTTAGCATTAGCACCAAAAAGCTTGTTCTTTTCCAAGGGTGCGTCAAGAAGTTTTGCCTTAACATGATCTGGTAAAGGTTGTTCTTTTAACCATGCATGTCTATGAATGACCGCCCCTGTCATAGCTGCCCTACATGAAGCCTCCAATGCATCATATCCACACTGTAGAAAGTGATTGCTAACCTGCTGAGAATTATGCACAGCCTCCTGCAAAGACTTCCTATCTAAAGGTTCAGGAGAGGCCAATCTTTTCTGTAAATCATCTAACAGGAAATCCTGATATTGAAACATGTGAAAGAGACAATTGAGAGCTCTCATAGATAAAGTAGTGGAGGTGTAAACCTTCTTTCCCCATCTCTCTAAGGACCTTGCTTCCCTGTCGGAAGGCAAAGGGTTTTTGGAGGTGGTAGGTGAAACCCTTTAGGCCCCTGGGAAATTGTTTCTAAATCAACAGCATGGGCCCTAAAGAAATGAGAATGGGTTTCTGGGACCCTATAGTATCTGTCAGGCTTGACAGGAGCAGGAGGAAGAGTATCAGGGGTAACACTGGAGTCGGAGTATAAATCATCCAGAACATCAAGCACAGGAGGTATAGCTAAGGGTCTGTGTTGGGGCTTTTTAAGGAATGTTCGAAGGCGCTTTCTGGAATCTGAATATTCCTGGCCTTGCCACTTAAAATGCTCCCTCATGGAATGCAGAACTTCCCCAAAAGAAATATCCTCAGGAGGAGAGGCCGAGGGAATGGAGTCCTCTGCATCTGAATCCTCATAGGTCTGGAAGGGCTCTTCCTGGCTTTTGGAGTGAACAGAGTCCTCAGAATCTTCATCTGTAGGAAGAGGGTCAGAGGGTTCAACCCTGGGCCTCTTATCAGGAGGAGGCTGGGATCCTCTCTCAGGATGGGCCTGGGAACCTCTGATCAGGGAAATTAAATCGCGTCCATAGACATGATTTGAGTTTCAGGAGTAGGCTGAGGTAAGGTTTTAGCAGTAAGATGCTTGGACTTGCTGGCTGCCTTAGCACGTGTGTAGGTCTTGATAGACATGGACATGGGAGGCCTAGCCGCTCCACGTGCAGGAGTGACCTTATCAACAGCAATGGTCTCGGGCATTTCCTCGGTTTCAGTATCCGGAGGAAAATCAATAACTGGCGGAGTGGCCTCCGGTATCGGAGGTATCGGTAATGCGGTGTCTTCGGTTCGGAGCGGTGGAATAACCGCCTCAGAGGGAACCGGGGCACTCGCGGTTAGTTTTGGCGTGGTGTCGGTGGAAGACGCGGGCAGAGGATGTTGGTCCCGGTCTTTTCATTTCTTATGAGTCTGTGTTGTCGGTTGTTCCGACGGCATTGTATAATCAAATTTTTCACCGAAAAAGTCTTCAGCGAACTCCGCCCGGCGCCTGAGAGTGCGCTTATTGAAGCGAGCACAGGCGGCACAGGCCGAGACGTCGTGGTCTGGGCCAAGGCAAGGGAAGCAGTAAGAGTGGAAATCCTTATGAGGTATTTGTTTACCACAAGACAAACAATTATTTACTTTTTCAGTAATTTCTGACATCGGCTGAGGCAAGAAAAGGTCCCCAACGGGGTACGTAGCTTTTTTGATGACTTTGGTTTCGAAGAATACAGGAGCTGACCGACCGGCACTTGCGAACTGCTTCTGCTTCGGGCACCGCACGGCAAGAAAGACTGAAGAAGATGGCGTCGGCTGATGCTTATATACTCCAGCCGCTCTGACGTCGGAGAGAAATGCGACATCAGCCGACGTCGGACCCAGACTTTGGAATCCGGCCGAACGAGGGCTGCCTGAGGCAGGACAACCCATATGTTATGACTGCAGTTGCATTCTTGAAGGACATCTAAAGAAAAGTCCTAAGGGCAACCGCTCTGAAAATGACACTCTAAATAAAGATATTTAAGGCTAAACTGCACAAAAAATAGTACGAATATAAATTCTCTTATTTAACGATAACTATCAGGAAAAACGATCAGCAAAATATGCCTAAAAGGGAGATAAATATAAATAACAGGCCTGACCTCTCCAGACGACCTCCGATCTGTTGCAGCGGCAAACTAGATCTGAGGTAGGACAGAGAGCATCATGGGATAGAGACCTGGCCTCGAGCTACTCAAGAGATCTTTAGCTAGTAAAGTGGCCAACTCGGAGCCGATGGTTCGGCTCCGAACCCATGTGTAAGAATAAATGGTGGGACTGAACAACTTCACATCAAATGTTAAGTACCCCCTGATGATAACGCCAGATCCAGCAGTAGGCAGTAAAATCTGTCAGTACTAACTTGCAAATGACAGTGGCAGAAAACTACAGTTGTGTACACTTACCATAAATGTAGATGTTCAAGTGTATTCACTGTTGCAGTCATTACATTTGGGTAATCTGCTGGCAGGTTGCCCTCAGTCAGCCTGATTAACAAAGTCTTGTGTCCTGCGTCGGTTGCAGTCCCTTCTTCCATGTCGTCAGGGGTATAAAACATGCAGCTGATGCCATTACATCAGTTTGTCTTGCCCCAGATGTCAGGTGCCCCCAAATGGGGAGCCAAATACGTAAGTAATTAAAAACACAAAAATATACCTCCAAACAAAAGCAAATACACCAAAAAGGCTTTTAAGCATAGTAAAGGAAAGAATAGGTATAGTAAGAGAAAAAACAAGGGGTTGGAGGGAGGGTACCCAGGACTGCAACAGTGAATACACTCGAACATCTACATTTATGGTACTATGTTCTTCGTGTTTCACTGTTGCAATCATTACATTTGGGTAGATTCCCAAAGCTATGGTTGGAGGATGGAGTTATACAGCATTAGGACCTGCTATAAGGCCCTGTAGGACAGCAGAGGCAAAGGCCGCTCTGGATTTAGAGAAGAAAGGTAAATGGTAATGTTTGGTGAATGTATGAACTGAGGTCCAGGTAGCAGCTTCTAGAATGTCTCTGGTAGGAACACCTCTGAGAAAGCCTGTAGAAGTAGATGCAGCCCTGATGGAATGAGATCTGATCCCCTGGGGGATAGTTTTACACCATGGTGCATATAGCAGAAACGAATACAATGGCTTATCCATTTGGAAATAGTCTGCTTTGAAATAGCCTTTCCCTCTGCCACTGCAGCAAATGCCACCAGTAGTTGTTCAGATTTTCTTTAAGATTTTGTCCTGTTTAAGTAAAATCTAAGTTGTCTCTGTACATCCAATGAATGCAGAATCCGTCCCCCCTTGTTCTGTGGATTGGGAAAGAAGGTTGGCAAATGAATGGTCTGACTAAGATACCACCTTAGGCATGAAGGATGGATTGGTCCTGAGGAAAAGTACAGTTTTGTACCTACCATAAATGTAGATGTCCGAACAGGATAGCATCTGCAGTCATAACAAATGGGTTGTCCTGTCGTCAGGCAGCCCTTCGGTCGGCCGGATTCCAAAGTCTGGGTCCGGCTTCGGCTGATGTCGCACTTCACCCGACGTCATCTCTGCTGGTCTTCGGGTATAAAGGCATCAGCCGACGCCATTTTCCTCAGTGTTTCTTGCCCCAGATGCCAGTTGCCCTCTAGGAAAGCTAAATTTTGGATAAATGCCAATGTTTCCAAAATAGTAGAAGGCAAACACAAAAAATAAGCATGTATGCACATATATACAAACAAATACACCATAAGAGACTCCCCCCCCAGCTAGCTATTAGGAGGGTAAATAACCTAGGAGTACCACAGAGGGAAGGAGGGTGGTAATCCTGACTGCAGATGCTATCCTGTTCGGACATCTACATTTATGGTAGGTACAAAACTGTACTATGTCCTTCAAGGATGCATCTGCAGTCATAACAAATGGGTAGAATACCATAGCCAAACTAGGGGAGGAGGAAGAAGAATTATGGTGTAGTTAGGATCCCTTGCAATACAGCAGTGGCAAACCCTGCTCGGGATCTAGAGTATAGAGGTAAATTATAATGCTTGGCAAATGTATGCACGGAGGTCCAAGTAGCCGCCTCAATAATGTCCTTGGTTGCCACTCCTCGTAAGAAAGCTGTGGTAGTGGCTGTAGCCCTTGTAGAATGAGGTCTTATGTTCTGTGGAACTGGTTTTCCATGGTAGGAGTAACAGAATCTTATGCAATTTCCTATCCATTTGGAGATTGTCTGTTTGGAAATTGATTTTCCTTCCCTTCCTTATCAGACCGACCGGCACTTGCGAACAGCTTCTGCTTCGGGCGCCACGCGGCAAGAAAGACTGAGGAAAATGGCGTCGGCTGATGCCTTTATACCCGAAGACCAACAGAGATGACGTCGGGTGAAGTGCGACATCAGCCGAAGCCGGACCCGGACTTTGGAATCCGGCCGACTGAAGGGCTGCCTGACGACAGGACAACCCGACTGAAGGGCTGCCTGACGACAGGACAACCCAGTTGTTATGACTGCAGATGCATCCATGAAGGACATCTGTCTATGTACATCCAAGGTATGCAGCAGCCTTTCCCCCCTGTTCTGTGGATTGGGAAAGAAGGTAGGTAGGTGGATTGCCTGGTTTAAAGACACTCTGGATACCACCTTAGGCATAAATGTAGGATTAGTTCTCATGGACACTATCTAGATGGAAGATTAGGAAGGGTTGTACTGCCATTAAGGCCTGTAGTTCCGAAACCCTCCTTGTTGAAGTAATTGCCAGTAGGAAAGCAGTTTTCCATGATAGGTGTTGAAGATCTGCTGTTGCTGCTGGTTCAAATGGAGGGAGTGTCAATTTTTCTAGCACAAAGTTCAAGTCCCATGCTGGTAATGGTGGTTTCCTTGGAGGTTTTACATTCTTGATCCCTCTGAGGAATTGCCTGAGTAGAGGATGCGAAAAGACAGGTGGATCGAAGCTGTATTCTGCGGAAATAGCTGATGCATGTATCTTGATGGAGGAATAGGACAGGCCCGTATGTAGAAGCTCTGCCAAGTACTCCAGGATGTTAGCAATATCTATGTTCGAGACATCGTTTCCTCTTTCAGTACTCCAAATGACAAACCTTTTCCATTTTCCTGCATAGTTCCTTCTTGTTGAAGGTCTGCGGGCTTCAAGGATAATGTCTTTAACCCTTTGGGATAAGTCTGGGTTAGTTGCTGTTATGTGATGTTCCAGGCAGTCAGTTGCAAGGTTTTTAGGTTTGGGTGCATGATGTTGTAGTTGTTCTGAGTTAACATCAAAGGCATCAGGGTATTGGCCACATTCTCCCCTGAGACATGCTCCTCAGCAAAGGATACCAGTGTTGTCTTGGCCAATTCGGAGCTATCAGAATTATCCTTGGACGTTCCTCTTTGATTTTCAGTAGTACCTTGTGCATCAAAGGAAGAGGTGGAAATGCATATGCTGTCAGGCCTTTCCAACTGAAGGATAGAGAGTCCACCTTCCATGCTAGTGGGTGGCATGTCCTTGTGCAGAATTTTTGGAGCTGGTGATTGAGTGGGGATGCGAATAGGTCTATTTGTGGCATTCCCCATTTCTTTGTGATGGCCTTGAAGATGTCCGCGTGTAGCATCCATTCGTGAGCATCCGAGGTGGTTCTGCTTAACATGTCTGCTAGGGTGTTTTCTTTTCCCGGCACAAATATTGCCTGTAACTGGATGTTGTAGCTCAGAGCCATATTCCAAAGGTCCAGAGTCATTCTGCATAGGGGGTATGAATGAGTGCCTCCCTGTTTGTTGATGTACCACATGACTGTGGTGTTGTCTGTCCTTATCATTAAATGTCCTTCTTTGAGGAATGGTTTGAATTTCTGGATTGCTAGTTTTACTGCCAGCATTTCTTTTGGTTTATGTGCAGGTGCAGCTGGTCTGGAGTCCACAATCCTTGTATGCACTTGTCCAACATGTGCGCCCAGCCTAGGTCTGAGGCGTCCGTTGTGATGGTTTGGTTTGCTTGAAAGTTGTGGAAGGGCAAGCCTGGGTTTGACTGGCATGCTTGAGCCCACCATAGGAACTCTTGTTTCAGGCATGGGATTAGTGGGATTTTGGTTTCTAAGCTGTGCCTGTGTTGAGACCATAAATTCTTTAGGTACCACTGTAGTTTTCTCATATGCAGTCTGGCATGGGGACCAGGATTATGCATGATGCCATGAAGCCCAAGGCCTGCAGTACTTTTCTTGCTGTTAGTTTGTGCTGCTTTGTTAATGCCAAGAAGTAAAGAGGGAGTTGTGCTTGTTTTTCTGCAGTTAGGAATGCCATTTGTTTTACTGTGTCCAATTCCGCACCCAAGAATGTTCTTGTCTGGGATGGTATCAGTCTTGACTTTTTAAATTGACTGTGTATCCCAGGGCTTGTAGTAAGCAAATGACTCTTGTAAATCTGTTGTCAGCTTGCTTTTGTTGTCCGCTTGTAACAGGCAGTCTTCCAGGTATGGATAAATTTGGATTCCTGTAGCCTGCAATGAGCAATTACTGATGCCAGGCATTTTTGTGAATACTCTGGGCAGTAGATAAGCCAAAGGGCAATGCTGAGAATTGATAATGCTCTGATCCTGCAAGAAATCTGAGGTATCTTCTGCAATTTGGTCGTATGGGGACGTGCAGGTATGCCTCCTTGAGATCTAGAGTTACCAGCCAACACTCCTTGCCCAGCATGGGAAGAAGTTGCTGTAGGGTCAGCATTTTGAATTTTGGTACAATGATGTATGTGTTTAAGACGGACAGGTCGAGAATAGGTCTCCAACTTTTCTCTTTTCTTGGTACTAGGAAGAGTCTGGAGTAGAATCCTTTGCCCTGTTGTGTTATTGGTACTCTTTCCACAGCTCTCATCTTTGTTAATTGAGCTATCTGCTTTAGAGCTTCTGTTTTTGATTTGGAGGTAGGTTTGGCATTCCTCTTTTACTGGTAAGGTGTGGAAGTGGAACCTGTAGCCTTGGTCTATGGTTTGCAAAATCCACTTGTCTTTTGTGATATAGTGCCAATTTTTGAAAATAAGGCTAACTTTCCGCCTAAAGGTGCTGCTATTTGCTCCCTGGTAGGCGGTGTCAGAGTCAAGTCACTGTGATTGTCCTGTTGCAGTGGCAGTGGTTGTGTCTGTGCCTCTCTGGTTATTGCCTTGCCACTGGCGTCCTCTATAGGCACCTCCTCTGGATTGATTTCTGCCTCTAGAGCGTCTATTCCTGCCTCTTTGAGATTTTGAGGAGTCTGGAAAGGACCAATTTTGGCAGGCCAGTTCCTGCTAAACCTTGGGGGCTGAACCTGTAAGAAATCCTTAACTGTTTGTACAGATTTTGCCTTCTCTTCCATTTTCTTCATTACTTGCTGAGCAAGTGTACCAAATAGACTGGCCTTATCCATAGGAGCATCTAACAGCTTTGCTTTAACATGATCCGCAAAACCTGTTCCTTCAACCATGCATGCCTTCTTATCACTGTGCCAGTCATGGCTGATCTAAATGAAGCCTCCAGTGCATCATAGCCACATTTTAAAGAATGGTTACTAACCTGCTGAATGTTATTCACCATTTCTAAAACATATTTCTTATCTAAGGAGTCATCAGAGGACAGCTTCTTAGTTAACTGATCAAGCATAAACTCTTGGTATTGGATCATGTGAAACTGACAGTTTAAAGCTCTAGCTGAGAGAGTAGCAGAGGTGTAAACTTTTTCCCGCATCTCTAAGGACCTGGATTCCCTTTCAGAAGGAGAGGGTTTTGCTGAGGTCGGCTACTGCCTTAGGCCCCTGGGATATAGTCTCAGGATCTGCAAGTGGGGCCTTGTATAGGTGGTGATGAGTGTCTGGCACCCTGTAAAATCTATCTGGTTTGGCAGGGGCTGGAGGTAAAGTATCAGGAGCAGTGCAAACATCATTAAATGCATCATCCACAACAGGCAGAACTGGAGGTATAGCTAAGGGCCTATGTTGTGGTAAGTGCAGAAAGGTCCTAAGCCCTTTTCTTGAATCTGAGAAATCTTGTCCCTGCCATTGGAATTGTTCTCTCATGGCATGTAAGGTTTCCCAAAGGAAAATTCCTCTGGTGGAGAGGCAGATGGAATGGATTCTTCAGCATCGGAATCTTCATAAGTAGAAAAAGGAGCCTCTGGCTGATCTGTAATGTCTGAGTCATCCGAAGAATCATCAGAGGACACTGGCTCGGGGCTCTGCTCTAGGTCTCTTTTCTGGAGGCTGAGAGGCCCTGTCTGGGTGAGATTGGGATCCCTAATTAAGGAGATTAAATCCTCTGCCAGAGTAAGCATTTGTGAACTAGAAGTGGGCCTATGTGAGGGGGTCTTAACAGGCTCTGATTTAACAGTTTTGGCTGCTTTAGCCCTGGCAAAGGCCTTTATAGACATGGCTGCAGGAGGCCTAGCAGCACCACGTGCTGGGGTAGAGACATCCAAAGGGATGGTGTCTGATAATTCACTAGGAACCACAGTAGTAGGCAAAACTTCAGAGGCCGATTCAACTAAGGTAGCAGGAGCCTCAGTAGCAGTCATGGATTCGGCAGAAAATTGACCCGTTTTCTCGGTTTCGGCCGAAACCGAGACACTCGCGGCTTGCTTAACCGTGGTTTCGGCCGAAACCGCGGACCGCGAGTGTCGGTCTTTTTCTTTGCGTTTTTTAACAATTTGGGTAGTCGGAGGATCCGACGGCATAATGTACGCAAAATCTGAGCCGAAAAACTATTCAGCAAACTCCGACCGATGCCTAAGCGTTCGTCGGTTGAAGGAAGCACAGGCTAAACAGGCTGCTACGTCGTGGTCTGGGCCTAAACAAGGTAGGCAGTAAGAGTGGAAATCTTTATGAGGTATTTGTTTCCCACAAGTTAAACAGTTATTTACTTTTTCTGACATCGGCTGAGGCAAGAAAGAGTCCCCAACGGGGACTTAGCTTTTTAGAAGTCTTCGAAGTAGTATTCGGTAGTAGTAATCTCTGGAACTGACCGACCGGCACTTGCGAACAGCTTCTGCTTCGGGCGCCACGCGGCAAGAAAGACTGAGGAAAATGGCGTCGGCTGATGCCTTTATACCCGAAGACCAGCAGAGATGACGTTGGGTGAAGTGCGACATCAGCCGAAGCCGGACCCAGACTTTGGAATCCGGCCGACCGAAGGGCTGCCTGACGACAGGACAACCCATTTGTTATGACTGCAGATGCATCCTTGAAGGACATCACCCTGTCTGCATGAAAAATAATGAAAGGCTCCACTGCCATAAGAGCCTGTAATTTGGAAATCCTTCTAGCTGAAGTGACTGCTAAAAGGAAAGCTGTTTTCCAGGACAAAAATTTTGCAGTAGCAGCTGGCTCGAAAGGAGGGAGAGTGAGTTTTTCCAATGCAAAATTGAGGTCCCAAGCAGGGGTGGTAGCCCTCCTGGGTGGTCTTAAGTTTTTGGCCCCTCTGAGATACTGCTTTAGTAGAGGATGAGAGAAGAGGGGAGGTTCTGTGTTGTAATGAGCTGAAATGGCTGAGGCATGGATTTTTATGGAAAAAAAAGGACAGGCCCTTGTGAAGCATCTCAGTTAAATATTGTAAAATCTGATGAAAATTGGGCACTGTTGTGCTTATCCCTTGTGATTGATTCTAGGCACAGAATCTTTTCCATTTGTCAACATAACATTTTCTAGTACTAGGCCTTCTTGCCTCCAAAATGACATCCATCACAGGTTTGCTGAGGGATGCCAAGGGTGAAGTTAGGTGATTAGCCACGCTGCAAGATTCAAAGTTTGGAGCAGAGTGTGCAGAATTTGGTTGTTCTGCTGAGACAGTAAGTAAGGTGTCTGAGGCAGGTGCCATGGTGGAAGGTGTGACACATTGCATAGGAGTGGGTACCAGTGTTGACGAGGCCAGTCTGGAGCAATCAAGATCATTTTTGGCCTGTTTGACTTTTAGTAGAACTTTGGAGAGCAGCGGCAGTGGGGGGAAGGTGTAGACTGATAGGTTTTTCCTGCTCAAGGACAGAGCATCCACTTTCCAGGCTTGTTTGTGGGGAGTCCTTGTGCAAAACATGTCCAACTGGTAAGTTCTGGGAGGAGGCAAATAGATCTATGTCTGGGCTCCCCCGTTCGCTTGTCAACATGTTGAAAATCCTTGGTTCCAGTTTCCACTCATGTGGGTCCATGAGGTTTCTGCTTAGTCCATCTGCCAGTGTATTCAATTTTCCTGGCAGGAATTGAGCTTGTAGGTCCACTTGGTAGCTCAAGGCTGTGTTCCACAATGCCATGGCTAGTCTGCAGAGGGGGTAGGAATGTCTACCCCCCCTGCTTGTTTATGTACCACATAACAGTGGTGTTGTCCGTCTTTACCATTAGTTGTCCTGGAAGAATGTAGTCCTTGAAGGCTGTCAGAGCATTCTGTACAGATAACATTTCTTTTTGATTGATACGTAGGTGCATTTGATTTGGGTTCCATTTGCCCTGAATGCACTTCCCTGCAAGGTGAGTCCCCCATGCATAGTCTGATGCATCTGTAGTTAAGGTCTGGGAGGCAGGGGGTAGTGTGAATGGTAGTCCCTTGTTTTGGTGGCAGGCCTCTGTCCACCATAGGAACTCCAGGCGTAGGCAAGGTATGATAGGAATCATTGTTTCCAGGCTGTGATAATGTTGACTCCATAGACTTTTTAGATAACACTGTAGTTTCCTCATATGCAGTCTTGCATATGGAATTAGAAGAATGCAGGAGGCCATGAATCCCAAGGCTTGCATTATTTGTCTTGTGGCCACTTGTTTGAAGTAAGTTACCAAATGAATCTGGAATGAGGAAAGCCATCTGGGCAGTTGTATTCAAGCTTGCACCCAGGAATGTAATTTGTTGACAGGGTACAAGTTGTGATTTCTTTTCGTTTATGGTGTAACCCCAGACAAGTTAGAACCCTTTTTACAAACGCCAGATGATTTAAAAGTATGCCCTGGTTTTCTGCCTGAATTAGACAATCGACAAGGTATGGAAATATTTGAATACTTCTTTGCCTGCAAAATGCAATAACTGAAGCCAGGCACTTTGTGAATACCCTGGGCGCAGTAGACAAGCCAAAGGGCAGTGCAGAGAACTGAATGCGAGTAGCCTGCTTTGAAGCGTAGGTATCTTCTGCAAGATTCCCCGATTGGGATGTACAGGTACGCTTCTTTTAAATCTAGAGTTGCCAACTAGGCATCTTTGCCTATCATAGGAAGTAATTGGTGAAGAGTCAGCATCTTGAATTTTGGAATCTTCAGAACGGTGTTTAGAGTACACAAGTCCAGGATTGGACGCCATGATGCGTCTTTTCTGGGTACTAGAAAAGACCTGGAGTAGCAACCTTGTCCCTTTTCCTCTTCTGGTACCAGTTGAATAGCCTCCATGCTTAAGAGGGAAAGTACTTGTTTTTGAGCCTCTGCCCACTGATTTGGGGGCAGGTCTGGCCACCCGTGTGGTGTTGGCAACGTGTGGAAATGAAATCTGTATCCCTGGGACACTATTTAAAACCAGTTTGTCCTGGGTTATGAGTTCCTAGTTCTTTGCATGAAGAGCAATTTTTTCCCCCTAAAGTGGCGGTCAAAAGATAAGTGCTTGGGAATTTTAAAAGGAAGTCACTGAGACTGTTTACCATAGGGGGGTGTCTTGTTATTTCCAGATTTGGAAGTGGAGGGCCCCACTGCTTAGTTCTGACAGTCCCCTGGGACTGAAACCTGGGGTTTTTGCTGTTTCTGGGTTTGGCTTGAGAGGACCTGGAAGGGACTGGAAGGACCAATTCTTAGTAGGCCAGTGCCTACTAAATCTTGGAGGTTGCACTTGTAAAAAATCTTTAACAGTTTGCATAGATTTAGCTTTATCTTCCATCTTTTTAAGAACTTCTTCAGCCTCGTTGCCTAACAGGCAGTCCTGATTTAAAGGAGCATCCAACAATTTAGCCTTAACATGGTCAAACAAAGATTGCTCCTAAAGCCAAGCATGCCTTCTAAGCACAGACCCAGTAACAGCAGCACTGCAAGAGGCCTCTAAAGAATCAAAACCACATTGCAAAGTATGTTTTCCAACTTGTTCAGCAGAATGCATTAAATCCTGTAAATCTTTATTTTCCATACAGTCAGGAATCAACATACTTTTCTGTTTAAGCAGTCCAATAATATGCTGTTAATAATTTAACATACGAAATTGGCAATTTAAAGCTCTGATTGCCAAGGTTGCACAAGTATAAACCTTTTTTACCCCATCTATCCAGCGCCCTGTATGTTTAGCAGTAGAAGCCTTAATGCCCTTGGGCCCCTGAGAAATAGTCTCTGGATCTGCAACAGGATTTTTTAAAAGAAATTTGAGGGACTCAGGAACCTTGTAGTATCTGTCAGGTTTACTAGGAGCCGGAGGCAGGGAATCAGGAGCCAAACTGGATTCCGAGAACACATCAACAATGTCTAGTACAGGAGGTATAGCCAAAGGCCTCTGCTGAGGTAGAAGGAAATCCCTAAGCCTCTTTTTTGAATCAGAAAATTCCTGGCTTTCCTAGTGGAAATGCTCCCTTAAAGTACGTAAAGTTTCCCCAGAATAAAAATCCTCGGGAGGGGAAGCAGAGGGAATGGAATCCTCTACATCAGAATCCTCATAAGTAGGTATGGGCAAATCCAGGTCATCAGAAGAGTCAGAAGAAACAGAATCCTGATCAGAAGATTCTTAATCAAGCTCAGCCCTAGGCCTCTTGGGGGGGGGTGACCCCTGATGATCTTCAGCCATTTTTCTCATTTGTTTTTTAGGCATAAGGGCCTGAGCATGTGGCCTGGGCATCGGTTTTTTAGACATGGATCGCGATTTAGGCCTTAGTAATGAAGGCGGTGTCGATTTAATATGCAAGTCTGTAGGCCTGAATACACCCTCAGAAGCCGGTGCCTGCACAGCGGCTCCGGACCCATCCAACGTACAGACATCCACAGGTTCCATAGTTGAAGTATCTCATGGCATACCAGACTCCGAATGGGTCTCAGTAGAGGCCTGCAAATCAGAAGTAGCGGGTATCAGGGGCAGCGAAAGCTCCTCACTGAGTAGCAGCGAACTGGCAACTGGCTTAGGAGAAGTGTCGTCGGCAGTTTTGGACCTCGGCGGCCTGTCTCTGTCTTTATCTTTGCGTTTTTTTCAGAATCCCGGTAGTCGGATGGCTAACCAACGACATTTTTGTATAATTAAACCGGGAACCAAAATATTTAGAAGCAAAAATATACCGACGACAGATAGTGTGTTGATTAAATAAAACACAAACTGACAGCAAAGTACGTCATGGTCAGGGCCTAGGCAAGGAATACAGTACGAATGAAAATCTTTATGAGGTATTTGCTTTCCACAAGTAATGCAATTATTAACGTTTAATGACATCGGTAAGGATCAAGAAAAAGTTTCCCCAATGGGGTAATTAGATTTAAGTTGAAGACTTCGGTTCTGAAACTCAAAAATGAAAATTTCAGGAGTCGGCCGACTGGCACTTGCAAACTGCTTCTGCTTCGGGCACCGCACGGCAAGAAAGACTGATGTAAGATGTAAGACTTTGTTAATCAGGCCGACTGAGGGCAAACTGCCAGCAGATTACCCAACTGTAATGACTGCAACAGTGAAACACAAAGAACATCTGTTCGTTATTAGGTATGCACTTGCAGGTTAGACCAAACCAGATTATTAAGCGTACCCTTAATTAGGAACTCTACTATTTTTTACTAGATTTTTCATCCTCCAAGCCTGCTTCACAGCATCTCTCTCATTCTTTTGCTGATTCACTCCCCACCCTACCTGAGCTCACCGCCAGACTACCTTGTTTAAGGCCTGGACATAGCATACTTTAGAAGGGATTTCCTACTACTAGTGATGCTGCTACCTGGGTGGCAAAGGTGGTGCAGCGGTTAGCATTGCTGCCTCACAGCAAGAGGTTGTCCGGTTCGATTCTCGGCTGGGGTGCCTTCTGTGCAGAGTCTGCATGTCCTCCCTGTGGTCGCGTGGGTTTCCTCCTACATCCCAAAGACATGCTGTAGGTGGATTGGACACTCCAAATTGGCCCTAGGTGTGAGTGTGTGCATGCGTGTGCCTTCTGTGGAAGGTTGGGTGCCGGGCTGGCACCTTGGCACTGTAAAACTCCACTGCCAATCATAAGCGGACGGGTGATCTGCTGTGGCGACCCCTAACCGGGAAAAAGAAGAAGTAGTGATGCTGCTACCTGTAGTGGCTCAGACATGAAGGCGAAAGGTGATGGTTATGGTGAAAAGGTCTTTGCTGGCTAGATGGCTCCAAACCACAAAAAGTCACACAGACACAGGCAGTTTCAGAGCCTATCTGGTTATGTTCAAAATTGTGCTTTTGAAAACTGTAAATTACTGAATAAGTTCAACAGTTGTGATTAATATGGTAGGTAAAACGTTCACTTATCTCAAATGAAACAACTTGTAAAACTCAACATACATAAGTCTAGATACTGTTGGCAAGGGCAGTATACACAGTTTATCTTAACAGCCCTTCCAACAAATTAAACAATGAAGGTAAGTTTGGTGGTGGTGGGGTGTCCCACACTAGCAATAGCATTTGAGTCACTGCAACATTATTTTAAACAAATTGAAGGGCTCAAGCTTTAAAACACCGAATGCGATTATGATTCGAGACAAAAAAATGGGCATTATAAACTCGCTTCAGCCCAAATTAATAGATATGTACTCATTGTATCAGCTAGCCTCAAATACAGTGAGAAAGTACTGGGTTTCCTCTTCTGATATCCAAAGCAAAACACATTCAAGAATTTAGCCTAGCTTTCGTGCACACAGGAAATCACAAACCTGCCTGGCATGTTATATCACTCAACAGGCTAAAATGAGACTCACACAGCCAGCCTCTTACACTTTACGGTTTGACAACATGCATTTAGTAAACACAACCTGGCCATACAAGGAAAGCATACAAGGCCATACAATTACTTACCTGTAAATCTATCTGCAGGAAAATCCACCTCCTGATGCTGAATGGAGAGCCTGTTCAGAAACAGAAAGGCTAACTAAGAAAGGTCACTTTACAGATCACCTAATACACAGCTATTAGATCAGTATATTCGAAACTGCAGGCCATTCGGCAGTAGGTAACTACCAGAAAGAACCCCAAGCAGTAAAAATAAGAACCTCCTTGGGAAGCCACAGTCAAAGAAAGGCTAAGAAAGCAAGAATTCAGAAGGCAGAGTTTTGAATCAAGATGCCAAAGGAGACCCAACTCCAAGAATCCAATTCCCAAGCTACAAAGTTTGAAGATGATACAAACTAATGATGAGGAGTCTCCTGCACAAATGTCTGAAAAGTACAGTTGTGTACACTTAACATAAAATGTAGATGTTTGAGTGTATTCATTGTTGCAGTCATTACATTTGGGTAATCTGCTGGTAGGTTGCCCTCAGTTGGCCTGAATAACAAAGTCTTGGGTCCTGCGTCAGTTGCGGTCTCCTCTTCCATGACATCAGGTCGTCAGGGATATAAAATATGCAGCCGACGCCATTTTATTCAGTTTTTCTTGCCCCAGATTTCAGGTGCCCCCCAAATGGGGAGCAAAAAAAAAAAAATATATATATATATATATATATATAGATATATAGATATATATAGATATGTAGATATATAGATATATATAGATATATATATATATAGATATATATATATATATAGATTATATATATATATATATAAAACAGCAATATGTGTGAATGCACTTTTAGCAACATAAACTTTACCTTCATCTAAAAGCAAATACACCACAAGGGCTTTAGAAAACAGTGAAGGAAAGAGAAGTTACAGAAAAAGGGGGATGACGGGTGGGTAACCCGGACTGCAACAGTGAATACACTCTAACATCTACATTTATGGAAAGTGTACACAACTGTACTATGTTCTTCGTGTTTCACTGTTGGAGTCATTACATTTGGGTAGAATCCCAAAGCTATGGATGGGAGGATGGATCTAAATAGCATTAGGAGCGGCTATAAGGCCCTGCAGAACTGCAGTGGCAAAGTCTGCCCTGGATTTGTAGAAGAGAGGCAAATGATAATGCTTTGTGAAGGTATGAACAGAGCTCCAAGTAACAGCTTCTAGAATGTCTTTGGTTGGAACTCCTCTGAGAATGGCTGCTGAGGTAGAGGCAGCCCTGGTGGAATGTGACCAGATTCCCTTGGGCACAGGTTTACCATGGTGCAAGTAGCAGAAACGAATGCAGTGGCTTATCCACTTAGAAATTGTTTGCTTTGATATAGCCTTCCCCTCTGATCCTGAAACAAATGCCACCAGTAGTTGCTCAGACTTTCTTAGAGATTTGGTCCTGTTTGAGTAGAATCTTAGTTGTCTGTGTACGTCCAATGAATGCAGAATCCGCTCCCCCTTGTTCTGCGGATTTGAGTAAAATGTTGGCAGGTGAACTGTTTGGTTAAGAGCCACACTGGATACCATCTTAGGCAAAAAGGAAGGATTGGTCCTGAGGGACACCCTGTCTGGATAAAATGTAATAAAAGGCTCCACAGCCATGAGAGCCTGTAGATCTGAAACCCTTCTTGCTGAAGTGATTGCCAAGAGGAAAGCTGTTTTCCAAGATAAAAATTTTATATCCGCAGTAGCTGCTGGTTCAAAAGAAGGCAGGGTGAGTTTTTCCAGCACATAATTGAGGTCCCATGCAGGAGTTGGTGATCTTCTGGGAGGCCTTACATTTTTGGCCCCTCTAAGATACTGTTTTAGCAGAGGATGAGAAAAGAGGGGAGGCTCCGTGTTGTAATGAGTCGAGATGGCAGGGGCATGGATTTTTATTGAAGAAAAAGATAGGCCCTTGGCAAGCATCTCAGTCAAGTATTCTAAAATCTGAGGGATATTTGGTTTTGCTGTGTTCGTTCCTTGTGCTTGATTCCAAGCACAGAATCTCTTCCATTTATCAGCATAAGATTTTCTAGTACTAGGCCTTCTGGCTTCCAAAATGACATCCATCACAGATTTACTGAGAGGTGTTGTTTGAATAATTAAATAAGCCATGCTGCAAGGTTCAGAGTTTGGAGCTGAGTTTGCAGAATTCGATTGTTCTGCTGAGACAGTAGATGAGGTATTTGAGGCAAGTACCACGGAGGGAGTTGAGACATATCCCTTAGAATTGGGTACCAGTGCTGGAGAGGCCAGTCCGGAGCAATCAGGATTATTTTTGTTTTTTCCTGTCTGACCTTTAGCAAGACCTTGGAGAGAAGAGGCAGAGGGGGAAAGGCATAGACTGATAGGTTTTTCCAACTGAAAGGATAGGGCATCCACTTTCCATGCTTGTCTGTGATAAGTCCTTGTCCAGAATTTGTCCAGTTGATAATTTTGGGAAGAGGCAAATAGATCTATGTCTGGGCTCCCCCATTTCTGTGTTACCATGCTGAAGATTTGTGGATCCAGTTTCCACTCATGCAGGTCCATAAGATTTCCTCTTAGGTTGTCTGCCAGAGTATTTTGTTTTCCTGGCAGAAATTGAGCTTGAAGATGTACTTGACAAGTCAAAGCTGTGTTTCACAATTCCATGGCTAGTCTGCAAAGGGGGTAGGAATGTGTACCCCCCTCTGCTTATGTACCACATAACTGTGGTGTTCTCAGTCTTTATCAGCAGTTGTCCTGGATGAAGTAAGTCCTTGAAGGCTGTCAGAGCATTCTGAACAGCTAGGATCTCTTTCTGGTTGATATGCAGATGCATTTGTTTTGGGCTCCATATGCCCTGAATGCATCTCCCCACCAGGTGCGTCCCCTAAGCATAGTCTGATGCGTCTGTAGTTAGGGTTTGGGTGGCAGGGGGTAAAATGAATGACAATCACATGTTTTAGTGACATGTCTCTGCCCACCAAAGAAACTCCTGTTGTAGGCAGGGAATGAGAGGAATCATTGTTTCCAGACTGTGACAATGTTGACTCCATAAACTTTTTAGGTACCACTGAAGTTTCCTCATATGCAGTCTTGCATATGGAATTAGTAGAATGCAGGATGCCATGAACCCAAATGCCTGCAGAATTTGTCTTGCAGATAACTGGGGTTTTGTTGCCATCTGTTTGAAGTATGTTGTCAGTTGCCTTTGTTTGTCTGGCGTAAGGTAAGCCAACTGGGCAGTTGTATTCAAGTTTGCACCCAGGAATGTAATTATTTGAGAGGGTAACCAGTTGGGATTTCTTTTCATTTATTGTGTACCCTAGCCATGTTATAAGCCTTTTTTACGAACGCCAGATGTTGAAGAAGAATGTCCTTGTTCTCTGCTTGAATGAGACACTCGTCCAGGTAAGGATAAATTTGTATACTTCTTTGTCTGCAGAATGCAATTACTGATTCCAGGCACTTTGTAAAGACCCTGGGCGCAGTAGAGAAGCCAAAGGGCAGTGCAGAGAATTCATAATGCAAAAAGCCTTGAAGCGGAGGTATCTTCTGCACGATTCCCTTATTGGGATATGCAGGTATGCCTCTTTTAAATCTAGAGTCACTAACCAAGTGTTCCTGCCCAGCATAGGCAGTAGCCTTTGTAAAGTCAGCATTTTGAATTTTGGAATGTCCAGGAACGTGTTCAAAATCGGTAAGTCCAGTACTGGATGCCAGGCATGGTCATTTCTGGGTACCAGGAAAAGTCTTGAATAAAAACCTTGTCCTTTTTCCTGTTCTGGTACTGGTTGAACAGCCCTCATATCCATGAGGGGTGTAACTTGTTTCTGAGCCTCTGCCCATTGATTTTATGGCAGATCTGGCCAACCGTTTGAAATTGGCAAAGTATGGAAATGAAATTTGTACCCCTGGGATACTATGTTTAATATCCACTTGTCCTGGGTAATTAACTGCCAATTTTGAGCATGAAGTGCTAATTTTCCCCCCAAAGGGGCTGCCAAAAGATAAGTGCTTGGTGAAGGTAGAGGGAAGTCATTGAGACTGCTTACTGTAGGGTTGTGCTTTGTTTCCTCCAGATTTGGAGGTGGAGGCACTCCATTGCTTTGACCTGTAAGAACCCTGTAATTGGTATCTAGAGCCTTTTGAACACCTGGATTTACATTGAGAGGCTCTGTTGGACACAGGAAAGGACCAATTTTTAGTAGGCCAGTGCCTACTGAACCTGGGTGGCTGCACTTGTAAGAAATCTTTTACAGTTTGCATAGATTTAGCTTTATTTTCCATTTTCTTTAAAACCTCTTCTGCCTTATTACCAAACAGAGCATCATGCTGTAAAGGGGCATCCAACAATTTAGCTTTAACATGATCAGGCAAATTTTGCTCCTTGAGCCAGGCATGCCTTCTAATCACAGATCCAGTAACTGCAGCCCTGCAGGAGGCCTCCAAAGAATCAAAACCACATTGCAAAGTATTCTTTCCAACCTGTTCTGCTGCATGCAATAATTCCTGTAATTCTTTATTCTCCACACAATCAGAAATCAACATAATTTTCTGTTTCAATAAGCCCATAACATGCTGTTGATATTTAAGCATATGAAACTGGCAATTTAAGGCCCTAATTGCCAAAGTTGCAGACTTATAAACCTTATTTCCCAATATACCCAGCGCCCTGGAATCGCTATCAGAGGGGGTAGGATTTTTGGTTGTAGAGGTCTTTACACCTTTGGGACCCTGTGAGAGTCTCAGGATCAGCAGCAGGATTTTTGAATAGAAACTTGTGGGAGTCAGGAACCCTGTAATATCTGTCTGGCTTACTAGGAGCCGGAGGTAGGGAATCAGAAGCCATGCTTGATTCCGAAAACACGTCATCAACAATGTCTAATACAGGAGGTATTGCCAAAGGCCTATGCTGAGGAAGGAGGAAATCCCCAAGCATCTTTTTTGATTCAGAAAAATCCTGACTCTCCCAATGAAAATGTTCCCTTAAAGTATGCAAGGTTTCTCCAAAAAAATAATCCCCAGGAGGAGATGCAGATGGGATGGATTCTTCTGCATCTGAATCCTCATAGGGTGGAATAGAACATTTCTGATCAGAAGAAATGGAAACCTGATCTCAAGTTTCATAATCAGTGTCTTGCCTAGGCCTCTTAGCAGGGGGGGGGGGGTTGAGAACCCCTGATTAAGGGAATTAAGTCCTCAGCCATTTTGATCATCTATTTTTTAGGCATAGGGGCCTGAGCACGTGGCTCATGGGTCTTTTTTTAGACTTAGATGTTTTTGGTTTTGTTTTTGAAGCTAGTGTCGGTTTTATGTAAAAATGTTGAGGCCTGAAAACACCCTCAGAAGCCGGTGCCTGCTCAGCGGCTCAGGACCCATCCAAGGGAGAGACATCCATGGGTTCAATACTCTGAGAATCTCACGGCATACCGGACTCCGCATGGGTCTCGTTAGAGTCCTGCGACTCAAAAGTAGTGGGTATCAGGGGCTGCGAAAGCGCCTCACTGAGTACCGCCGAACTGGTGACTGACTTAGGAGAAGCTTCGTCAGAGATTTTGGACCTAGACGGTCTGTCGCTGTCTTTTTCTTTACATTTTTTGTGCACTCCGGTAGTCGGACTGCTAACCGACAACATTTCAGGGTAATTAAATCTGGATCCAAAATATTTTGAAGCAAAAATATACCGAAGCTTAATAGTGCGTTGGTTAAATCTAGCACAAAATCGACAGCAAGGCACGTTATGATCTGGGCCTAGGCAAGGAATACAGTACAAATGAAAATCCGTATGAGGTATTTGCTTCCCACAAGTAATGTAATTATTAACTTTTACTGACATCGGTAAGGAGCAAGAAAAAGTTTCCCCAATGGGGTACTTAGCTTTAGTTGAAGACTTCGGTTCTGAAACTCGAATGTGAAAATTTCAGGAGTCGGCCGACCGGCACTTGCAAACTGCTTCTGCTTCGGGCACCGCACGGCAAGAAAGACTGAATAAAATGGCGTCGGCTGCATATTTTATACCCATGATGACCTGACGTCATATGGAAGAGGAGACAGCAACCGATGCAGGACCCAAGACTTTGTTATTCAAGCCGACTGAGGGCAACCTGCCAGCAGATTACCCAAATATAATGACTGCAACAGTGAAACACACAGAACATCTGATACTTATGAAAAAGTCTCAGAAAGCAGTCATATTCCGGATAGAGTAGATAGTGACCAAGTACTTTCAAGCAAGTGGTTAGCATGTTTGTCTGGCAGTTAGTGGATAGGATTAAATCAAGCAAGTGGTTAGCCTGTTTGTCTGGAAGTTAGTACATAGGATTAAAACCGAGCTGCTACCTGCAGTACAGGATTTGATTCCACATTCATCTGCATACATATGCAAATCTGAGCAAGTAACTTAACCAGACAGTGCTGCAAGGCAGAGCCTGAAAAAGGCCCATGTAGAATAGTGCTGTACCATGGTTAATAAGTACACACAAAAGGATAAATAGCTACAGAGAAGGAAGGAGATGTTTGTCATCTTCCTGAACTTATTCAATCTGTTAAGCTTAAACCAGAGTTGGCTCCGTATACCAGTGTTTGAAAAGGTTCTCTACTTGCCTTCTTTCAGAGTAAAGGACAAATATCAAAATGACTGGTTTAATGACAGCTCTGACACCACTTCTGGGAGGAAATGTAGCTTAGGTACTAAGGAATACACAATCATTGTAAAAGACCAAATAGGTCTCCCGAATAATGAAGGATTGCAGTCTGGTAATCCTGCAAGAGAGTGACAGCACCTAAGACCATCTTCCAAGAGACACATTTTGTAGTACTTTGGGGTGCAGAATATCAGATATTAAAGAGCTCAAAATCAGGAAATGCCTATCATTTGGTACATCTCTTTCTAAAAGGCTGGCCACAGTAATCACCACAAAGACAGGATTATCATACATTGAAGTTGTCTTAACTTAGCATCCTGATATGTATTGACATGTTACATTGCGTCAACATCTTGCACTGTCAGAAGCACAAGAAGTGAACACTTTATTCATTTTGATCCACTGAGCAGCAGAGAGCACAAAAATATAATATGCATTTCAAAATGTTACTTTTTCCCTATCATAAAGTTACCATTTCATTTTTTCTCTCAAATAACTTGTGATGTCCTTTCATTTTTTCCCCTCGCAAACTTGTGAGAAAACCTCAAAGTATTTTTGAAAGAAAATATTTCTGCCGCAACCACCAAGGACTCTCTCACTGCACAATTTAGCAGATCACCGGACGCTGAAATTCAGTATAGTCCTCACTAAAGGTAGAACAGTTGAGAAGTGTTAATCTACAGTGTGCCACATTTGCAAATGCTGAAAGGGAGGAAAGCCTTGAAAGTATTTAATACATTACATTTTAAGAAAAAAGAAAACAAATACCAACAACAGAGAAGAAACTCCTGAAATACTATGAACTTTGAAAAATATAGTACAGTTTTGTACCTACCATAAATGTAGATGTTCGAGTGTATTCACTGTTGCAGTCATTACTCTTGGGTTATCCTGCCGGCAGGCTACACGCGGTCGGCCAGAATTCCAAAGTCTAGGTCCGGCGTCGGTTGCTGTAGCCTCTTCCCTGATGCCAGTGCGCCAGGGGTACAAAAGATGCAGCAGACGCCATTCTTTTCAGTTTTTCTTGCCCCAGATGTCAGGTGCCCCCAAAATGGGCTAAAATATTATGCCAATAATAATGCATGCAGTAAAATAAACATTTCCTTCATCTACAAGCAAATACACCACATAGGTTGTATAAGATAGAGAAGTATAGGTAATTCCCAGCAAAGAAAAGGGGGGGTGGAGGGTGGGTAACCTGGACTGCAACAGCGAATACACTCGAACATCTACATTTATGGTAGGTACACAACTGTACTATGTTCATCGTGTTTCACTGTTGCAGTCATTACTCTTGGGTTGAATCCCAAAGCTAAGGCTGGGTGGCTGGGCCTAAACAGGATTAGGAGAGGCTATAATGCCTTGCAAAACTGCAGTGGCGAAGCCTGCTCTGGATTTAGAGTAGAGACGTAAATGGTAGTGCTTTGTAAAAGTGTGCACTGAACTCCAAGTTGCAGCCTCTAAAATGTCTTTGGTTGGTACTCCTCTGAGAAAGGCTGCTGAAGTGGCTGCTGCCATGGTAGAATGAGGCCTAATGCCCTTGGGCACTGATTTGCCATGTTGTGAGTAGCAGAAACGAATGCAGTGGCCTATCCATTTGAAATAGTCTGTTTTGAGATAGGCTTTCCTTGAGATCCTGCAGCATATGCCACTAAGATCCTGCAGCATATGCCACTAAAAGTTGTTTTTCTGAAAGCTTTAGTTCTTTCCAAGTAGAAGCGTAGTTGTCTGTGTATGTCCAAGGAATGCAGAAGTCTCTCACCCTTATTCTGTGGGTTTGGATAAAAGGTAGGCAAATGAATGGTTTGGTTAAGGGCCACACTGGACACTACCTTAGGCATAAATGTTGGGTTCGTTCTTAGAGAAACCCTGTCTGGGTGAAAAATGATGAAAGGTTCCACAGCCATGAGTGCCGCTAACTCTGAAACACGTCTTGCAGAGGTTATTGTTAGGAGCAGAGCTGTTTTCTAAGATAAAAACTTTATAGCAGCTGTATTGGCTGGCTCAAAAGGGGGGCAGTGTGAGTTTTTCCAAGACATAATTGAGGTCCCATGCAGGTATTGGGGCTCTCCTTGGAGGTCTTACGTTTTTGGCCCCTCTGAGGTACTTGTCTTAGCAATAGATGGAAAAAAATATAGGAGGTTCCGTATTGTAATCAGCTGAAATGGCTGAGGCATGAATTTTAAATGATAAAAAGGATAGGCCTTTGTCCAGCATCTCAGTTAGATGTGTCAATTCCTTGTGCCTGGTTCCAAGCACAGAATCATTTCCATTTGTCTGCATAAGATTTTCTTGTACTGGGCCTCCTTGGCCTCCAAAATAACATCCATCATTGCTTTAGAGAAAGGTGTGCTTTGAATGGTTACATTATCTGCCATGCTGCCAGATTTAGGGTCCTGAGTTGGCTGTGCAGAATCTGATTGTTTCGCTGGGTCAGTAAGTGAGGAATTAGAGGCAATGTCCAGGCTGGGCCTTGAGACAAGTTTTTTAGGATTGGGTACCAGTGCTGGCGTGGCCAGTCTAGGGCAATCAGAATAATTCTTGGCTTCTCTTGTCTGACCTTTAGGAGTACCTTGGGGAGGAGAGGCAAAGGAGGAAAGGCATATACTATTAGACTTTTCCAGCTGAATGACAGAGCATCCACTTTCCATGCTTGCTTGTGATAAGTCCTTGTGCAGAATTTCTGTAGTTGGCAGTTGTGAGAGGAGGCAAATAGATGTCTGGGCATCCCCATTCCTTTGTTATCATGCTGAAGACTTGTGGATCCAGTTTCCACTCATGGGGATCCGTAAGGTTTCTGCTTAGTTCGTCTTCCAGAGTATTGTTCTTTCCTGGCACGAATTGTGCTTGCAGGTGTACTGGATAAGTCAATGCTGTGTTCCACAAAGTCATGGCTTGTCTGCAGAGGGGGTAGGAATGTGTGCCTCCCTACTTGTTTATGTACCACATGACTGTAGTATTGTCCGTCCTTATCAGTAGTTGTCCTGGATGGAGTAGATCCTTGAAAGCTGTCAGGGCATTCTGAACAGCTAGCATCTATTTTTGATTGATATGTAGATGCATTTGGCTTGTGGGCCATGTGCCCTGAATACATTTTCCTGCCATGTGTGCTCCCCAGGCATAATCTGATGCATCTGTTGTTATTGACTGCCTGGCTGTGGGTAGAGTGAATTGCTGTCCCTTGTTGAGGTGACAGGCATGAGTCCACCATCGAAACTCCTGTTGCAGGCAAGGAATGAGGGTAATTAATGCTTCCAGGCTTTGACAATGTTGAGTCCAGACACTTTTTAGGTACCACTGAAGTGTCCTCATATGCAGTCTGGCATATGGAATTAGCAGAATGCAGGTTGCCATGAAGCCCACAACCTGCAGAATTTTTCTTGTGGATAACTGGGTCTTTGTTGCCAACATTTTGAAGTAAGAAGTTAGTTGGCTTATCTCACGCCAGACAAACAAAGGCATCTGGGCAGTTGTATTTAAGCTTGCACCCAGGAATATTATCTCTTGAGAGGGTACTAGTTTCGATTTCTTTTCGTTTACTGTGTACCCTAGGCAAATTAATAATCTTTTTACGAATGCCAGATACTTTAGTAGAGTGTCCTTGTTCTCTGCTTGTATAAGGTAGTCATCAAAGTAAGGATATATTTGAAATCCTGTGTCTGCAAAATGCAATTACTGGTGCCAGGCATTTTGTGAAGACCTTGGGCGAAGTAAATAAGCCAAAGGGCAGTGCAGAGAATTGGTAGTGCACTGAGCCAGCTATTAATCCGAGGTATCTTCTGCAAGGCTGTCTGATTGGTATACGCAGGTATGCCTCTTAAGTCCAAAGTTAAAAGCCAAGCCTTCTTGCCCAGCATGGGCAGAAGCTGCTGCAGAGTTAACATTTTGAATTTTGGAACGTCCAGAAATGTGTTTAGAAAAGTCAGGTCCAGTATTGGTCTCCAGGTTTTGACCTTTCTGGGAACCAAGAAAAGTCTTGAGTAAAATCCTTGTCCCTGCTCTTGCTGTGGTACTTGCTGAATGGCCCTCATTTGCATAAGGGACGAAACTTGCTTTTGTGCCTCTGCCCATTGATTGTGTGGCAGGTTTGAAATACATTTTGCCTTTGGCAGGGTGTGAAAGTGGAACCTGTAGCCCTGGGACACTATATTCAATACCCATTTGTCCCGAGTGATCATGCACCAATTTTGAGAGAAAAGTGCTAGTTTTCCCCCTAAGGGGGCTGCAAGAAGATAAGTGCTTGGTGCTGTCAGAAGCAAGTCATTGGGACTGTTTCTTGTATGGCTGTGCTTTGTCTTCTCCACTTTTGGAGGTAGAAACACGCCACTGTTTAGGCCTGTATGAGCTCTGAGGCTGGGATCTGCCTCTGGGACGTCTGTATCTGCCTCTTTGCGGCCTGTCCGACACTGGAAAGGACCAGTTCTTTGTAGGCCAGTTCCTGCAAAATTTTGATGGCTGCACCTGTAAGAAATCCTTTACTGTTTGCATAGATTTCGCTTTGTCCTCCATTTTCTTCAAAACCTCCTCTGCTTTAACACCAATAAAAGTATCATGCTGTAATGGAGCATCTAATAATTTTGCTTTAACATGATCAGGCAGATTTTGTTCCTTTAACCAGGCATGCCTCCTAATGACAGAACCTGTAACTGCGGCCCTGCAGGAGGCCTCCAGAGAGTCAAAACCACATTGCAATGTATGCTTTCCCACTTGTTCAGTTGCATGCAATAAATCCTGTATTTCCTTATTTTCTGTACAATCAGAGTTAGTCAACATTTTCTGTTTTAACAGTGACATTAAGTATTGCTGATATTTACTCATATGAAATTGACAATTTAAAGCCCTCACAGCCAAAGTAGCAGAAGTCAGAAGGGACAGGGTTTTTTTGCATTAGCGGCCTTAACACCCTTGGGACCCTGAGAAATAGTTTCTGGGTCAGCAGAAGGGTTTTTATAAAGAAATTTATGTGAATCAGGAACCCTGTAATATCTGTCTGGTTTAACAGGAGCTGGAGGTAAGGAGTCTGGAGAAAGGCCGGACTCTTGAAAATACATAATCTACAATGTCTAGTACAAGGGGAATGGCAAGAGTTCTGTGCTGAGGAAGTAAAAGAAAATCTCTGAGCCTTTTCTTTGATTCTGAGTAATCTTGGCTCTCCTAGTGGAAGTGCTCCCTCATGGTTTGCAAGGTTTCCCCAAAAGAAAAATCCACTGGGGGAGAGGCTGAAGGAATGGATTCTTCAGCATCAGAATCCTCATAGGGAGGAAGAGAGTATTCCTGTACAGAAGAAGAGTCAGAGGAAATGGAAACCTGATCTGAAGAGTCATAGTCTGTCTCTTGCCTAGGCCTTTTGTCAGGAGGGGGATGGGAACCCCTGATCAAGGTAATAAGCTCTTCGGCCATTTTGAGCATCTGTTTTTTAGGCATGGAAGTCTGTCCTGGAGAATGCTGTACTTGTTTCTGTCTTTAAAGCTGCTGTAGTCTTTGCTTTTGAAGCTGGAGTAGGCTTTACATATAACTGTGTAGGTCTAAAATCACCCTCAGAAGTCGATGCCTGCTCAGCGGCTCTGGACCCATCTGAGGGAATGATTTCAGAGTGTCCAATACCTTGAGTATCCAGAGGCCTAGCTGGCTCCACGTGGGAGTCGTCAGCGGCCTGTGGCTCTGAGGTAGCGGGAGTCAGGGGCTGCGAAAGCACCTCACTGAGAACCAGCGAACCGGCGACTGGCTTAGCGGAAACCTCGTCATCGGTTTTGGATCTCGGATGCCTGTCCTCCTTTTTCCTTGCGTTTTTTAGACACTCTGGTCGTCGGCTGTTCCGACGGCATTATGTAATTGAATTTTCGGCCAAAGTAATAAGCAAAATCAAACCGACGCTTAATAGTGCATTTGTTGAATCTTTCACAAAACTGATAGCTAGCAACGTTATGATCAGGGCCGAGGCAAGGAGTACAGTAAGAATGATAATCCTTATGAGGTATTTGCTTCCCACAAGAAATACAATTGTTAACTTTTTCTGACATCGGTCTGGAGCAAGAAAAAAGTTTCCCCAATGGGGTACTTAGCTTTAATGAAGACTTCGGATCTGAAATTAGTCTGTGAAAATCTCAGGAGTCGGCCGACCAGCACTTGCGAACTGCTTTTGCTTCAGGCACCGCGCGGCAAGAAAGACTGAAGAAAATGGTGTTGGCTGCATCTTTTATACCCCTGGTGCACTGACGTCAGGGAAGAGGCGACAGCAACCGACGCCGGACCTAGACTTTGAAATTCTGGCCGACCGTGGGTAGCCTGCCGGTAGGATAACCCAAGAGTAATGACTGCAACAGTGAAACATGATGAACATCTGCTATTTTCATTATGAGATCAGAAAGCTCAATGGTAACTATAGATACTTATTCATCTAATAAACAGAATCACAAACTGTGAAATTGGTAAGCAGCATATTTCACTGATGGGGGGACAAACTACTAAAGGAAAATCGAAGAACCACAGGGCAATCAGTACATGAAGATTTCACTAGCTCAAGAGTCTTTATAAAAGAGGAGTAATCTGGGAAAGAAGGGGTACGATTAATGAAGGGGAACACTCAAACTGTCCTCATCTAAGAGAAAATGGCCTCTTGTTCCTCAGTACCCCCTTCCTTGACACAAAGTTAGTGACAGACACCTAGATCCATAGTGAAAAGCCCAGGTTGACCAGATGTGTAAATGCTTGAGCATTAAGCATGTGATGGACAAATTCATGATGTTTTGGGTAAATACAACCTATGAATCTGTGCAAGTGCTCACTGGGGAGGCCTGTGCAGGGCTTGGGAAGATGCATCAACCCATATCTAGTACCTTCCAACACAAGCGAATACAGATTTGTAACAGATGTCAAAGATTGTGCATGTTCAATCTATAGGTGCATCTCACTGCTTCTGTAGGTGTGTAATGACCCAGTGACATGCCCTTCATCCTTGCTAGTGGATCAAGAATGATTCCAAGAGGGAATTCTGAGGAGGAGACTATGAAAATAGGCTTCGCTCAGATGAACTCCCTGGTCAAAGACAAATAAATAATAAGTAATGGTTTGCTTCTAGACAGGTTGACATTTCTTAGCCGCCATATGGGAGACAAACAGCTGTTGAACATTCCTAAAGGACTTTGTTCTGTCAATGTAATACCTGAGCTGCCTCTGTGCATCCAAGGTATGCAAAATCTTTTCTCCCTTCGTTTCTGGCTCAGAAGGGAATACTGGGAGACTGATGGCTTGACTGAAGGTAAACTCACAAACAACTTTAGGCATGAATGATGAATTAGTGTGCACACAAACCTGTCCTTGAAAAAAAAAAAAACATAGGGTTTGCCTACCATGAGAGCTTGCAGCTCAGAGACCGTATTGCAGATGTCAGAGCAATGAGTAAAACAGTCTTCTAAAGTAATGAACTGTACATCAGTCAGGTTCAGAGGGAGACAAGGTCAATTTTTCAAAAACAAAGTTCAAATCCCAGGGAAGCGGAATATGCTTTCAAGGGGGGGGTCTCATGTGCAACACTCCTTTCACAAGCTTTTTTTTTTTTTTTTTTTTTTTGGTCAAACAGAGATGAAAGAGGGGATCCTTCGGCAAACAAGCTCAGATGGCCACAAGATGCACTTTGATAGAAGCATATGACAACCCATCTCTAAATAGCCCGCACAAACATTTCAAAACTAAAAGGGTAAAAACCCTTTTGCAACCTCTGTTACTGGGTAGACACCACCCAGAAAACCTCTTCCACTTGTAAATGTACGATTTTCTAGTTGCAAGTTTTCTTGCCTCCTTAAAAACCTTCTGCATATGCTCATGGAATAAGTGCATAAAAGGTATCAAAACAGAATCATCCGGGTTTGTCAGTGAAAATCGCTCTAAGCTGGGGTGCACCCTTGGCCCATGAGGCTGTGTAAGCAGATCCAGTCTACGAGGAAGACTGTGGTAATCACCCTGGGCCAAATCCATAAAAACGAAGACCCAACTTTGCCTGGGTCAAATGGTGGTTACCACAATGATCTTTGGTAATTCTTTCTGAATCTTCAGAAATACCTTGGGAATCATTGGAAAAGGTGGAAATTCATACAAGAACATTTCTGAACACAAGACTGTCTGCAAGGACATCTCCAACAGAATTTTTTCAGTTGTCTTGCTTTGAAAGTAGGTGAACAGATCTACTTGAGGTATTCCCCATAGGATCAGAAGCCTAGGCCACTGGTACATTTGGTAAAGGACACACAGGTGAAGTGACATTCAGCTGTAGAAATATATGTCTGCTTTGAATTCCCTGTGGGCAAACAGAAGCACAAATTGCCATGCCTACCAGCTTCAATAACCAAGTGCATGGCGGCGGGAGAAGTAATGAATGTTGTGTTCAGTGTACAGTACACGCTTATGTAATTGCAACAGTAGAAGTGTGCTACAGCATGGAGGAAATCGTGCATGCTACTGTAAACACATTTATACTCCAGTAAGCTTTTTAGATAGTGTTCCCTAGACACTATGAAGGGGGTAACGGTCCACACACACCAACTGCAAAGGCACTGCCCACTGTGCACTTTTACTGCTACTCACATGCCACTGCCCAGCCTGCTGCTGTCTGCCATACTGCTTGCTGTCTCATGCTGCCTTGGGGGCCATGGACATAATTTTCCCCCTGTGTATTTGGTTACTGAAGTTGCGGGCATGGCACCACATTCTTCTCTCTGCCCACGGGAAATTCACAACAGCCATATTTCGCTACAGCTTAATGTCACTTCAACCACGTGTCTCCAACCAAGTGTACCACAGGGATATGTCTTGCTGCCTAGGCACCTGAACCCATTCCTCACATCTGGATCATATCCTAGAAGACTGCTTAGTCTGACTCCCACAGTGTTTTGCTCTGAAGGAATGTACGTGTTCTGAAGCCCCCAGGCCATTGTTGCCAACCAGTTAAGAGAATATGGCCCTGTACCCCATTGCATGTTCGGGTACCACATCATAATAGCATTACCTGTGACCACTAGAAGAGGACATGGAGTCCATAACTGGTGAAGCACTTAAAAATCATGAATCATGGACAACATCTCTTTTATTTTTATGTGCTTTTGGTACATCCTGAGGACCCCACGAGCTTTGTACTTTAACTCCCATGAACACTGCTCTCTCATGCAAAATCTGAAGAGACTGTCTGAAGAAGCTGGACTAAGGTCTGAAGAGAGAATGTGAGTCCAGGATTCAGAGACTGTTGAT